>NW_009919633.1:0-293 GCF_000696875.1 Nestor notabilis
TGTCCTGGGGGGCTGCCGCTGGTGCCCAGCATCGCGGGATAGGGGTGCACTGTTTCGCTTCCACTCCCCTCCGTCCTCTCTGTAGCTAGCAATCCTCATATGCCGGAAAGCAAATGTAGGACAAGATAAACCTTTTCTTTCCTGCCGGAAGGTTCCCATTAGGGGAGATAGCAGAGCAGTTGTAGAGGAGCCAGCAGAAACCTCGCAGCCATGTTGATGTCAGGAGTGTACAAAGGTCCTGGTTCTGGGAGCAGATGGGGCCGAGGAGAGGCTGGGGGGGGGGGGGGGGGGGG
>NW_009919633.1:353-21732 GCF_000696875.1 Nestor notabilis
CCCCTTCTATTGCTGCTGCCTGCCAGCACAGGTGGGGAGGCACAGGGTCTGCAGAGCTGGGATCTACCATCAGGATTTACGTGAGCACTGCCCTTTCCTTTCCATCTGTGTGACTGGGCAGCAGTGTTTCCCCTCCTGCACCTTTGCCTTCTCCCTCTCACTTGTTCCATGATGTCTCTGGGGCAGGGACTGTTCCTTATGGTGCTGTGTGCCTGCTGCCTGCCAGCACAGGTGGGGAGGCACAGGGTCTGCAGAGCTGGGATCTACCATCAGGATTTACGTGAGCACTGCCCTTTCCTTTCCATCTGTGTGACTGGGCAGCAGTGTTTCCCCTCCTGCACCTTTGCCTTCTCCCTCTCACTTGTTCCATGATGTCTCTGGGGCAGGGACTGTTCCTTATGGTGCTGTGTGCCTAGAGCAGAAGGCTGTCATAGTCTCAGTTGTGGGTATGAACCTCACCAGTCCCCCAGCAGGGAGGGGATGCTGGTTGGCCCCAGCTAAGCCCAACCCTTTGCAGCCTCCAACTGACCCTCATGGAGCTGGGCAGGCCAGGGGTCCCTATGCCTGGTCATTATGCTGCCTTGATAGGAGAATCTCCCACCCTTCCCACCCATGCTTACATTTTCTTGTTCCCAAAGCAACGTGGTGTCAGTTCTTTTCTTCTGAGCATTCTTGATTGAGTGCTGGCATGTGTAGGCCAGCTTGGGTCAGTGCAGCCAGACAACAAACTGGTGTGATGAGGTGGATCCATCCCAGGTCTTCAGGGCTTTTTTGGTTACTGCTGCGTGTCTGTGGGTGGCCACTGCATGGAAGGGCCCTCACCAGCTCTGGCAGCACCAGTCCTGGCCATGGATGTGTCCAGGGGCGAGGTGTGGAGATGCCCAAATGGACTGCTTGTTCTGGGACCTGCCCCACCGCAGTATGGTGTGGCTGTGTCCTGCACGCTTGAGCTGTCCTGGCCCTGGGTACTTGGGGCTGTGTGAGCCTCGTGCTGCCTCAGGCACACTGGCTGGGCTCCTCACATGATGTGGTCTGTGTACAGGCTCTGCCTGGGTGTCAGCCCCAGGCTCTGCGGTGCTGCCCTGGTCTGTCCTGGTGGATGAATGTCTGCTGCTGCTGATCCTGGAGTCAGGTTCGATTCTGCACAAAGAGCTGTACCAGAGCCTGAGTGTTCTCAGTGCCCAAACACCTTCCTGATCTATGTTTCTAAATATATACTGTACTCAAGGGATTATGCATTTGTTTAAATGCATAATAAATGCGTTAAAATGCGTAAGACTGTATCAAAATGCATACCAGAGCTTGCCAGTTAGGCCTCGAGTCATAAGCCTCACTAAGAAGCTTCTCCTGGCATTATTAGCTTGCTTTTCTGCTTTCAGAAAGAGCAATTACTGGGTTTATCATGGCAACGCAGTCAGTGGAAGTAAACCCTGGGTATTTCAGGTGCCTAGTACAAACTCAAAGCACCAGTTCACCAAAGCACATGCAGCTGGAGGAGTGGACCCCAGATTGTCCTGCTCCAGCGTGGGTTGGCGGGCCAGGTTCCCATGTCTTGCTAGCAGCCAGGAGAGGGTCTGGGCCCTGGCGTGCAACAGTCCTCGGGATGGTTTCCCTGGGGCTTAGCTGGAATTTTTTGTGTAGCTCTTGTTGTTTGGAGAGGCTTCTGTTTGCCGCCAAAGGTATGAATGGTGATGGGCTGTGGTCACAAGACAGGACAAGAAGGATGAGGGGTGGTTGGCGGAGAAGCGGTGTTGGGAGAGCAGCATGCCAAGAAAGAGTCAGATCTTCCCCAGACAGACCTCCTGTGGGCTTCTGCCACTGTAGCAGTGGAGCGTGGGGTTTATCCCCTGAGCTGAGGAGAGGCAAAGGCAGGTTTGCTGGGAGGGACAAGCGAGGGTGAGAGCCTTGGAAGAATGGAGCACCCCAGGGTGCCTGGAGGGCTTGTCATCTGCTGGGGCACGTGGAGATGTTTCAGATGCTGGAGAGCTAATGGCTTTCCATTGCTGATCAATATTGCCTATGCTTTCAGATGTGGTAACAGGTTCAGTTTTAAAGAGCAATCTTTTGAATATTCTCTGAGCAAGCAACAAGGCCAGAAAATCGTTCTAATAGCTTTGTTATTAACGGGCCTGCAGAACTTGAGCCAAACAGAAAGGGCTTAGGCTTGTCTAAGTGCTATTGAAGCATTCTGGGCCAGGCATATTCCATGCATTAGGGAAGATTTGTACTCCTTTGACCAGACATCACTGAGTGTTATCTATTTATACACGTCTAAATATATCCTCTGCAGTCTTCAGACTTTTCTAGCTAGTAGTAAAATTACTGTTCGATATCATGCTATTAAAATGTGCTTGCTGACACTATTTGATAAGTTTTATGCTAAGAGGTGTGTGTGTCAAATAAAAACTATTCTTGAGGTAATTGCCTAAAATGTAAAAGCATGTTGTCCATGTAGATAGATAACAGAAAGAGATGTGGTTGGACAGAGGCAATACTGGAGATATCCTCAAGCCTGGAAAGCCAAATCCAAACCAGTGTATGGTAATGTTGCTGAAGAGTGAGCCATTCTTTCTAGAAAGACATAGCAAATAATCATGCACTTTGCAACAAAATAGAAACATTTGCTTCTAATTAGTCAGATACACCTTCTGGTACCCTCAAGTCTGAGGCATCATTTTGAAAACAAAATGACAGGTCTTGAAGAAGGAATAACTTCATTTGCTCGGGACATGTAGCAGGTTGGGGACCCACATGTGCTCCTGCTGGGTGGTCCCATCCCATAGGAGCTCTGATGGAAACAGAGAGGAGTTCAGAGGGAAGGGAGAGGGATCTTCCTTCAAAGATGAGCTCAATGGTCCATTCCCACAGAGCTGTGGTGGCTGCAACCCAGGGTCCATGGTGCTGGGCAGCCTGCAGCATGTGGCACCCCACCATGGTGGCATGGCAGGGAACTGCTGGCAGAGCTGGATCAGAGCTATGGTCTTGCTGCATGCTAGGGTGGAGAGGGATGGTGATGGCTGTCCAGGTAGTGTTCTGGAAATGGTGCTAAAGACCCAGGAGTGAAAGATGGTGCCCTAATTCCAGGCTATCCTAAATATTCCCACATATCCCTGCTGCAGATGGGTGAGTCTGTGTCCATGCATGCATTTCTGTGGAGCCGGTGAAGGTCTTGTGGGGCTCCTGAGGAGGCATATGTTCCCAAATAACAGACAGGATTGGTCAGTGGATTGTGGTGATGGTAGTAATGGCTGTCTGACTGGCCTGCAGCCTGTCATGAAATAGTAATGACAATAATTTTATTTTCTGTGACCACCAGCTCCCACTGGTGGTTCTTGGAGAGCTAAGAGAGGCTGCAGAGGAAGGGAGAGGGATTGGTGTTCATGGGGGAAGAGAGAGGGTGAGGAGAAGGTGAAGGCAGGGCTTTCTGGAGGAGATCTTGGCCCAGAGCTCCTTAAGCCAGGTCGCTGCATGCCCAGGGTAACTTGAGGATGGGCACTGTGCCCCTGGGCTACTGCTGGCCCTTTGGTCTGGGCTCTATGAAATGGTGTGGTGCCAGGAGCCGTGCCCTGCCAAGGACCAGCAAGCATAGATCAATATGGCAGCTGCTTTAACTGCCAAATTGTCCCATTGTTTAAATGGTGGGTAGTGTCTGAAGAGCTCCTTGCCTGTGTGCCACTGTCCTGGCTTGCCCACTCTGTCCCCTGCTCCGGAGAAGCTGGCTGTGGTGCATGTTGGACATGCTGTGCCTGTGGCCTCAACTGGACAGCAGCTCTTGTGTTCCCTTGGAATAAATAGCTCTACAAATAATATTTGCCCCGAGCAGGCTGAATAATGCAAAAGGTGATTTGTTAAATGACTAATTCAAGCGATAATGGGAACCTCGGTAAATGCCTCCCTAATTGCATAGCATGTGGCCAGTGTAACTCTGAGTGTTTGAAGCTAGTTCCTGATGCTGCAAAACCCATGTCCAACACTTTGCTTTTGAGGTTGCTCTTCTAGATGAAGTTTCTCACCAGGAACTGTCTCTTAGCAAAACATTTCTATGAGAACACATGATCAGCTAGCTTTACTTTAAAGTGGAATATCTTGTTTTTCCCTTTAAGTCTTTGTTTAGGCTTCTCTGTCAAGATCACATTGGGATTCTTTTGGATTGGAGACAGATAAAACGCTTAAGTTTTCATTGCCTCAGCATTGTTATGTTTCCAGATACCTGATATTCCCTGGGTATTTATTTCTAATTCTTCGTACTACCTAGCCTTTGTACTTGGCCAAGGGAGACAGAGAAGCAGTAAGTCTGAGCTTGATACAGGAGCCAGTGGCAGGGAGCTCTGTTAGCCGTGTGCTTCCTGGAGCAGAAGGACTGACCACCAGCTGTCATACAGAAGACATGAGGAAAACACAGACAAGGAAGAAAAAGCATGGTAGAAAAAGTCACGCCGAGAGGAAGCTCCAAATTCTGTTTTCAGTACATTGGTGACAGCACTGCTGGTCCCAGGATTAGGGATGGGATTTCTTTAACACTGAGAAGTAACGCAGAGATGTTCTGCTGCATGTGGGTGAGGTGTGGATTAACCTTCTCTGTGTTTTAGCCAGAGTTAAGAGTTTACCCGTTATGTGCAGTCTCTGCCCCAGCAAAGGAAGGCACATGCAGGCGGCAGCGCTGCTGGTGCGCTGGTGGCTGCATTGTTTTTGTTTGCACCAATGCACTACTAAAATAGTTTATGTAAAGACTCCCTGATAGGGCTCCGTGGGAGCAGGTCTGAGTAAGGCGAGCAGGATTTGTCGCCTTGTCAGCTGTGACTCAGTGGTTCTGCCGGGTACGTGGTGTTTCACCAGAGAGCCTTCTATTCGGGACTGTGATTCAGCTCTGTATGGAGCTGTTTTTGCTGTGCTGTGGGCAGATTTGCTGTGCACGGGGCTCCTCCTGACACGTCAGTGTTGCATCTCAGCTCCACTGGAGCCTAGCTGCAGCGATGCTGCTCTTGTGGGTCGAGACCAGGCTCCAGACTGCAGCCCCAGAGCAGCGACCGCTGCTCACCTCTTGCCAGCCAAGCCTCAGCCCTGGCCACGTCTGGTTTTGGGGGCAGCCTGCTGTTCTGCAGGTGTACTGGACGAGGTCTGCAGACCAATGGCACCCTGGTCAGGAGAGTGGTGGGGCCGAGAATGCCGTGATTGAACTTGGGTGAGCTGACACAGAAAATTGAGCATCTTCTACCACTACGGTGTAAAGAGACGAGATGAGAAAAGCGCAAGCCCCAGTGCAGGCTCCAGTGGTGTTTGCCAGTGCACAACAGCAGGGTTGAGCTGCAAGTAGATCTGGATGTCAACCTTTGCTCATAGCGTCACTTGTGGGTCTGGCAGCACTTGGGCCCCATAGGTTACAGCTTGGATCCCAGGGAGGTTTTCTTGCACATCCCAGCTCCATGCTGCACCTCCGTGACTTCTGTGAGTTGAGCTCTGCTGGTGTGCCCTGCTGCTGGGGAAAATGATGGGGAGGGAGCTGGTCCACAGGTTGGGAAGAGCTGGGGACCAGGACTATATAGTGTTTATGGAGAGGACTGGACGTCCAGCTACTGTGGTTCTGCAGAGGCTCTGCCCACTGTTATCAAGCATAGTGCCCCCACAGGGGCTCCTCCTTGGGATGCTCATCCCTTGGTGACCTGGCCTTAGCAGCAGTGGATTGGGCTGCTCTGAACAGAGGTGTCCTTGTTGCCAAGCATGAGGCAAGGATTTCACTTAGTGACCAGTTTTGAGGGTGCAGTCTTCTTTCCAGTACTCCCTGTTCCCTTGTGTGGAGCTCCTCTCTTAACTGCACTTGGGCACCACAGATGCCCCACTTGTGCTTCCCCTCTCTGCATCTCCACGTTGGCAGGCAGTGAGGAGCTCTCCTGTTGGTATCTAGTGCATGCTGGAAATACCAATGGGGACATAGTTAGTGCTCTACGGCATCTCTTTGGTTGTCCACGATGAGGAGGTTTGGTCCTGTTCCAGACGGAAAGAGGATATTTCAGTGCATGGTTTGGTAAAATACAAGAATGAGAATAAAAAGAACAAGGACCTGCTCAACTTGGTCCGAAAAGGCCATGAAGATGCTTCAAGGGCTGGAGCACCTCTCCTATGGAGACAGGCTGAGAGATATGAGATTGTTCAGCCTGGGGAAAAGAAGACTTTGGGGAGACCTTAGAACAGCCTTCCACTACCTAAAGGGGCCAACAAGAAACATGGAGAGGGGCTTTTGACAAGGACATGGAGGGACAGGAAAAGGGATAATGGCTTTAAACTGACAGAGGAGAGATTTAGATTACATTTTAGGAAGACATTCTTCCTTATGAGGGTGGTGAGGCACTGGCACAGGTTGCCCAGAGAAGCTGTGGCTGCCTCATCTGTGGCAGCGTTCAAGTCCAGGTTGGACGGGGCTTGGAGCAACCTGCTCTAGTGAAAGGTGTCCCTGTCTATGGCAGGGGGGTTGGAACTAGATGAGCTTAAGGTCCTTTCCAACCCAAACCTTTCTGTGATTCTATGATGTGGTGTCCCGCCTGGCCAGTGTGGTGTGATGCCCTGGTGCATACCCTGAGCGGTGTGGCCAGCCCTGCTGGTGGCTGCTTGTGGTTGGTGTCTGTCAGGGTCTGCCCCTTGCTGGGGCTGTGTTCACCCGCCACCACGGTCCTCTGGGTGCATAGAGGTGCCTGGGGGTGCCACTGACCTGGCAGATCCTGGGATGTGGGTGTCAGAGGGGGAATGGCTGGAGCCCCCAGAGCAGAGCTGGCTGCTGCTCACCTCCTGCTTCCTCCATCCTGGAGCACCTCTAGACCCGGCTGCAGGACATCGGGTCACCTCCAGAGTTCACCCCTAGGCCTTGCTGCAGATGCGGGGTCTTGGAGTGTCCCCTCTGACCCGCAGCAAAGTGTTGGGCACCAGGGAAGCCCTGGGGTCAGGGGATGCCTTTGCCAAGGCCCTGTTGGCTGCAGAGGCGCAGGGATGGCAACGGGTGTCACAGTGTGGGGAGACAGCAGCAGTTATCATGGCGTGGGGTTTGTCTCTCCTGCCATCCCATGCAGAGGCTCTGTTTGTTTGGCTGTAGATAGCAAGCAGAGTGTGCTCCAGCTTGCTGCTTCTTTTGGAGCAAGCCTAACCTATAGGCATTTTGATGTGGTGCTGGAAATGGGAGGTTACTTCCTCCAGGGCTCACATTTCTGTTGTATTCATTATTGCCCATTAATGCTCCAGGTCAGACACTCTGCTTCTTACTTGTTTTATTTAGGAAGCATTCTGCAAACAAACACCTTGTGTGGATTGAAGCAATGCCCATGTCCTTCCCTATTCATAGAAGGAAAACATGATAAATACCATGGTAAAAGACACAGTAGGTCAGGATGGATAGTTACAGCTGCCTCCAGTTCCAAATGAAGATTGTATTAATTTCTAAGGGAACAAATTAGGAAAACAGTTTTTAAATGAGCTTTGCTATCATAGCATTGTGCTGTATATACAAATGTGTAAAAGATAAACTGCTTAGGTAAATGCCTTTTGCTTGCTTTCATTGCTCAGCCACGTGACCCGCAGCAGCTCTGTTTGAGCATCGCAGCCCCTTGCTGCTCGCATGCAGGCTGTGTTACTGTCTTCCACGGTTTCACTGAAGGGTACAAAGAGCTGAACTGAATAAGCTTAATTTCTTCTAAGAAGCATTAAAGAATCCTGTGTACAGACTACGTGACTGTATTTAAATTGCATCTGGAAAGTTAAAAGAAAAATAAATAACAATAATAAGTGAAATTGGCCAGCAGGATGCCATGAAGAGGCTAGACTTGTTCATTGCCAGCTGAAATTGAGGCCATACATGAAATCGGATACCCAGATGGTTCCCTGATGGTCAGTAATGCTTCCTTGATTTATATTGAGAATGTGAAGAGAGGTGAAGGATAGAAGAGGAGAGTGTAGGGCAACAGCATTGCAATTGCCACGTGAATTATGAGAATCACTCACACTCCAAGGGCACTGTGTTTCTCCTGTAATGCTGGACACAGACAATCTAAACCAAACATCTATGGAGCAACACACATGTCCTCCTGTGCAGTGTGGCATGGTGCAGCAGGGAGGGCAGCTGGTGTGCAGGGGCACAGGGTTCCAGCCACAGCCGTGTTGCCCCAACCTCCCCTCAGCTCTGGTTTGGCTCTGGAAGTACTGCTGAGTATGAAGATGCGAAAGTGGGTTTTTTACACAAGAGGCTTGATGCTGAACTGACATTTGCGTGCGTGGGGCGTCGTGGAGCAGGACATCTGAGTTCTGCTCAGTGTGGTTTCCTTCTGCCAAGGCACTGCTGCCTTTGCAAAGCACTCTAACTTTCATGGACATACTTTGGTTTACATCTGCGTTAGCAAGTTGTGTGGTGCGCCAGAAGAGGATTTCTAGGGTGAGATGATGGGTGATGTCCCCACAATGTGTGTGTTGGGGGGAGTGAGTGAGAAGCTGCGTGATTCTGAGTTACTGGCTGATCTTAAAGCATGACAGGCGTTAGGCGGGAGTTGTGTTGGTAAGGTCTGATGGACTGAGTGCGTATGAGGGGCTAGTGTGTGTCCAGGAGGTTGCAGCACTCACCTGCCCTTTGCATTTTGCCTGGAAGGGGCCCCTTGTTCCTGCTCTGAGATCACAGAATCATTAGAGTTGGAAGGGAGCTCTGGAGATCATCTAGTCCAACCCCCTGCCAAGGCAGGGCCACCTAGAGCAGGTTACACAGGAGCACATCCAGGTGGGCTTTGAATGTCTCCAGAGAGGGAGACTCCACAACCCCCTGTGCAGCCTGTTCCAGGGCTCTGCCACCGTCAGCATAAAGAAGTTCTTCCTCCTGTTGAGGTGAAACTTCTTATGTTTTAGTTTATGGCCATTGCTCCTCATTCTGTCGCTGGGCACCACTGGAAAGAGCCTGGCACCATCCTCCTGGCACCCACCTTTGAGATATTTATATGCATTAATGAGATCCCCTCTCAGTCTGCTCTTCTCTAGACTAACAGGCCCAGCTTCTGCAATCTCTCCTCATCAGAAAGATGCTCCAACCCCCTGATCATCCATGTGGCCTCCGCTGGACCCTCCCCGGCAGCTCCTTGTCTTTCTTGCACTGAGGAGCTCAGCACTGGACACAGCACTCCAGATGTGGCCTCACCAGTGCCGAGTAGAGAGGGAGGATCACCTCCCTTGACCTGCTGGACACACTCCTCCAGATGCATCCCAGGATACTATTGGCCCTCCTGGCCACCAGGGCACACTGCTGGCTCATACTCAACCTCTGATCCACCAATACTCCCAGGTTCTTCTCAGATGAGCTACTCTCTACTAGGTCAGCCCCCAACCTGTACTGGTACTTGGGGTAGTGCAGTATCCTACACCTGAACTTCAACAAGGGTGTTGCGCCACTGGGGTTGCCCCCTGGCACACTGGGGTGGGCAAGCAGCCTGTGATGGAGGGTACCTCCATGGGCAGGGTGCTGTGCTGGAGGGAGAGGATCAAACTTGCCTGCTTCTGCTGTGGTGGCTGCTCCACAGCCTGCAGGAGCGGTGCTAGTGCTGGGTGGTGTGGTGTGGAGCTGGATTGGGTCCCTTCCTGGCTTAGCCCAGAGCTGAACACCAACCTATGACACTCCTTATCTCTGCAGCTCAGAAATACAGTGCTTAGGGCATCCTGATGGATTTGTGACACTCCTCATGGGACTCTGTGCTCATAAACCAATTAAAGGATTACACTGTTCTAATGTGGAGAGTATTCTTTGTTTATTAAGTAATGCAGGTATAATTCAATTAGCGACAGGTTGACCTGCTGATGTCAAGATGTGGATGCCAGCCAGGTCAGAGTCTTGAGCTCTGCTTTCCAGCACAGTGGCTTTTTTTTGTTTTGCCCCCCCCCCCCCACAGCCTCCGAGCCAGAACAGCCAGAGCTGAGGGAAGCAGGTGCCCCTTTGGTAGCTCCCCCTGCTCGGCACAGAGCTGGGGGGAAGTCAGGACAAGGAGGACTCAGCCAGATGCCAGCTCTGCTACACCCTCTCCCTAGTGTCTGCCATTAACTGCACCAGCTCCTAGCAGGAGCTGAGCCTGGATGAAGCTTTGGCTGTTTCCCTTTCCCTTGCATTCGTGCTTGCTCACTGTTCCCAGGGGAGGCCCTGGCTGCAGGGCATGGAGGCTGCAGTGATACCCACCATGACTACATCTCATCCCACCACGTCAGCCTGCTGCAGCCTCTGGTGCTGCCTGCTGGGGAGGCGAAACCCAGCTGCTGCCCAGCAGCTCCTTCAGGCATGGGCTGTGGATGCATGGAATGGTAGCAGGGAAAGCAGGACCTGGCTTGCCGGGGCTTCCAGAGCACACGGCTTTGCTGGAATAGCTGCCCAGCTTACTGCTGAGCATTTGTAAAAATGGGATTTTGTTTAGGCTTTTCTTCCATGCTCTTTTATGAAGTGGTTTCAAGCTAGGCTGGGTATTTAATGTCCAGCATGGGTGAAAAAGCACCGTTTCACCAGATGGCGTTCAAAACTCGTTCTGTTTGCAGGCATGTTGTGTGCCCTCTGTACCCTCTCCTGGGTGACCGTGGGTGACCACACTCCCCTCCTGTCCCCAGCTCAGGCTCTGCCGCTGGTGCTGCACCATGTTTCCAGCAGCCTGTGGCACCATGGTGGGGGCTTGGGAATGGGAATGGGAATGGGAGTGGGAATGGGGGCTAAAATATCTGACTCCTGTACACAGAGGAATCCTTCTGGTCTGGGCCATGTGGTTGCAGCCCAGAAGTCTGGGGAAGGCAGAGGACTGCAGATGTTTCCTGTAGTTGATTGCATGGCCCTGCTCTGAGAAGGGAGCTCAAGGGTGTTTGTGACTTATGGTGCCTTGGTATTAGAGCAATGCAGAGACTGGGCACACCTCTTCCAGCAAAGAGTGGGGAAGGATTGGAGAGGTAAAAAACCCTTTAAATCAGTAAGGCTGCACAGGAGTAACTCAAAGAGTGGAATATACCTAATTCACTGGATCTGGAGATTAAAGTTTAAACCTCGGTAAGAGGCAATCTGCTCCCAGGTGAGAGACATACTGTGAAACCTGGCCTATCTGGCTCCAGCAGGTATCTGGGACGAGGTGTGCAAAAGGGGTTTCCAGACTATCAGAACTTTCCAGAAAGATCAAAAGGTTTCACTGTCCAAAATAATGAATTCTGGTCAGAAGCGTGCTCAGGTTTTCCATGCAATCCCATGACAAAAGTATGCTTAGTCAGGCAGTGCCTCCCTCCTTACATGCTGAATTCAGATACTCTGTGAAAAAAGGGGAAAATGGAGTATCTACACATGTGTGTGCAAATACAGACACAAAAGCAGTTCATGGAGCCTGGCAGTGATATAGTAATAGAAGTGCCTGACAGCAGAAGAGAATTATCTCTGAGGACCAAGGACTGACTTGTAAACCCTGGAATAAATTGCTCTTATTTTGTAGCACTTACTTTCTCAGTTGCACTTTGCAGGGAGTTTGCTTGTCTGCCAGTTACTGTTCGTCAGAAGGAAAGTCCCAAACTGCCAGTAGTCTGGCAGCTGTCTGTACAGTAAACTAGGCACTGAAGGTAAAGCAAATAAGGCCTTGGCAGTAAACTGTTTCCCCCGCCAAAAAAAGCAAAAGGCAGAGGAGGGCGGCTCTGGGCTGCTGGTGTGGAGGGAGCAGAGCTGAGAGGCTGGGGATGCTGCAGAGCAGCTGCTGCCCTGGCTTCCCATTGCCCCTATTCCTCTGCTGCCTTGGGCCCTCATTTGCTCCATATTATCCCCACTGCTCCCTGCTGCCTTGGCTCCCCATTGCCCCCCAAGGCCTTCCCAGGTGAATAAAGGCATTGTTTCCATGCTGACAGTTCATGAAACACAAGATGGTAACCTCCTGCCTCTCCCTGGGGAGCACCCGTCGCAGGAGAGGAGCGTGCACTTTTTGGGGCGCAGGGGGAAATTAATGCTGGTTTTCTGTGAGGCTGTTCTGCAGTAACCATGGCAACTGGATCTCAGAGACCAAGGGTTAACACACAGGTTTCCCAACTTCGGTATCTGCAGAGGACAGTCCTTTGGATGCCTGTTCCCAGGAGGATGGGTGTCTGGGGGGAACACAGGGCCTTTGTCACTCCCGGGGTGGTAGGCACCAGCAGCACATCTGGTTCTCCTGGGCCTGACGCCTTCCTCTACAACACTTGTAATGCTTTAAACCTCCCAGGTGCTGCTTCTCTCCATGAAGATCAAGCAGCATCTTCAAGTCCTTCCCAAAATTAACAAGAATGGAGGCTGTTTCCTTGGAGGGCAAAAGCAACAGCTTGGGATCCCTGAGATTAGTCACAGCCTATCAGCTCTCTCATGATGCTTGGTGTGAGTTTCTGTGTGCTGGCAGCGGTCAGCTTTCCTGACGTTTTTCATTTTCTCATCCTCACATGATGCAATGTCTTATTTTCTATTTACCTGTGCCCTGCTGCTGCTTCTAAAACAGAATCATAGAATCAGCTAGGTTGGAAAAGACCTTTAAGATCATTAAGTCCAACCCTTACTCCAGGACTGCCAAGTCCACCACTAAATCATCACTAAGGGTCTCTCTACATGTTTTTTGAACACTTCCAGGGACAGTGATTGCATCACTGCCCTGGGCAGCCTGTTCCAATGGCTGACCACCCTTTGGTGAAGAAATTCGTCCTAATATCCAGTCTAAACGTCCCCTGGCACAGCCATTACCTCTTGTCCTATTGCTTGTTACTTGGGAGAAGACACCAACCCCCACCTCACTACAACCTCCTTTCATGTATTTGTAGAGAGCGAGAAGGTCTCCCCTGAGCCTTCTCTTCAGACTAAACAACCCCAAACATGCCGTTGGTTAAGGTTGCAAGTTTGACATGGCATTCCTTTCCACAAAGAAGTTTGTACACTAATATGGTACAGTCGTGTTGCAGTAGGACAGTGTCTAAATACTTCTGATCATCAGTTTGTATTGATGCATGAATGCTGTTTCATCATGAAATTAATTGCAAATACACCACCTCTGGGCTTCCAGGAATGAGAGTCTGCAATGCTCCCAATTACCAGCTGACACTTGTGCAGCCAAGATAATGGCATATGAATGAGTTAATGGCAGTTGGAGGGGCTGAAAGCAGGAGGAGACCTGTTACCAGTTAATGAAGGGGAAAAAGACAATGGAGGGAAGTCAGTTCACCAGCATATGAGGACAGGAATGGAAAGGACAACCTGCCTGCATCTCTGGCTTGGCTTAAAGTTGATGTTACCATCCTTGCAAAAGTTAGCTTCCTCTCTGTGCTGTCAGAGCAGCAGTTCCAGCTGCGTGTTGGCAGCAGTTCCTTGTCTGGGTGTGCTCGGTCCCCGTGCCCCAGTCCCTGGCCCGTGGCTACCTGTGCCCACCACACTGAGCCTGACCTTTGGGGCTGGGGGGGCTTCTGTGTGGCCACACGTTTTGGGTTGGTGAGCCAATTCCAAGGACAGTCCCACCAGGCCCCTTGCTGTAGCCCTGTGTCTTCTGCAGCAAAGGGCATGGCTGGCAGCATCCAGTGCACCCTTCCCAATGGCTTAACATGGGGCAGAGGGCAAGTGAAATCTCGGCTGGGGTGGCAAGGGTTGGCCAAGGCTTGGGCTGCCTTTTGTGCAGCACCTGTGCTGGCAGCTTCGGAGGTGGATGCAGCTTCTTGAGTACCAGTGACATGTGCCTGAAGCAACAAACCAGGGGCTGAGCCCAGGACACCCCAAACCCTGCTGTGTGATGTTTCACTCTGTGCAGTTGGCTGACTGCCTACTCCTCACCAGAGCTGTCCTATGGAGGGGTGTCGGACATTTACACCAACACGTGTGTGACAGTGCCAGAGAGGGTGATGCGCTCCTGTGTCCCTGTCCTGCCAGTGCAGGCGACTAGCTGGCAAGGTGCATCCTTGGGCAGGAAACCTGTCAGGCCGTGATGTCTCAGTGCTGCTGCTGAGGTGATGATGCTTGTGTCCCACGTAGCGCCCATTTTTCACATCGTATCAGTGTATTCACATGTGTTATCACTGAGGACAGAGCTGATGGCTGAACCCTTGCACTGCGATTGTGGGCTGCACAGCTATTTCGTTAGACTTGGTTACAGAGGGGCACCAGGCTTCAAAATGGAACCACTTTGCTTTGCAAAAAGTCTTTTCCAGTGTATTTCCAGCTGTGCTGGTGGTGGGTGCCTGTGCTGAGTGTCAATGTGTCGGAAGGAAATTGCACATAAAGACAGCTCTTTGTGCCAAGAAGATACAGTAAGGACAGTCAGATCTCATTCAGGGACTGTGTGAAAGAAAGGCTGCCATGGTATCACTGGGAGATATTGCTCAGTGCTTTGGGGATTTGTTTGTTTGTTTTTCTGTGTGCATATGTAAATGAGAGCTTAACTGATTGCAAATAGCAAAGTAGCACATTCCCCTAATTTAAATGGGTAGAGCAGAGTGAAGCATTGCAATATTCCTTTCTCATGGTGTGAGCTGTCTTATGCTGTGGCCCTGCTGCACTGCTGGGTGAGAAGCCCATTTCCCCTGTGTCATTTTTAAATGCCAAAGCCTGGTGGGTAAGGCTGTGCTTGTGCTGCTTGTTACCAGTTCATATTCTCCACAGCCTGTTTCCCTGGTTCTGCTGTGCTGGGGTGCAGCCGCTGCATCTTGGAGGGCTGGGTTGGCACCTGGTGCAGTCTGGCCAGGGGAGCCTCAGCCAGAGCCGGGAGAGCCTCCCTGTGCAGGGCAGAAGGTGGTTCCCCGGGGGTGGCTCTGGCACCAAGGCACACTGCTGGAGCAGAGGATCCAAAAGATTGGAGTCATCCACTTCCTTCCACTCCTTCAGTGCAAAGAGAGCAATTTCATGCCTTGAGGGCATAGCTCCTTAGAACAAAAGGATTCGTATTTTCCTGGGCAATGTTCCTGGCAGCTCTCTTTGCTGCTGTTTCTAACACAGCCTGTTCGTGGCTGCTGTTCTCCTAGCAGCTCCTGGGTGGTAACAGTGGTGGTTGATCAGCGATGGACCTGCCACTGGTGCCTCCAGGTCACAGTTCTGAGTGTGCCGGGTGAGGATGGACTGCTGATGCTGTGCGGGTCGGCCCTTGGCCTGTCACTGTCCAAGATGCTGGTGCCGGAGCAGGGACATTCCGGCCTCGTCGGTGTCCAGGTGTCACCCATGAGCTGTCCGAGGTGCTACTGCTGCTTCTGACAGGGTCCTGGGAGCACTGTGACTGCCTCCAGTGATGGTCAGGAGATGCTGGTCTGCTGCTACTCGGTATTCACATGTCTCCATGTTCTGTCATGATATTTTTCATAGAATCGTAGATTGGTTTGGGTTAGAAAGGACCTTAAGATCATCTAGTTCCAACCTGCCTGCCATGGGCAGGGACGCCTCACAATAAATCAGGTTGATCAAAGCCCTGTCCAACCTGGCCTTGAACACTGCCAGGGATGGAACAGCCACAGCTTGTCTGGGCAACCTGTTCCGGGACCTCACTACTCTTCCTTCTCTCTAGCCTAAATCTCCCCTGTTTAAGTTTGAACCTGTTACCCCTTGTCCTATCACTACAGTCCCGCATGAAGAGTTCCTCTTTGGCATCCTTGTAGGCCCCCTTCACATACTGGAAGGCTGCTCTGAGGTCTCCACACAGCTTCTCTTCTCCAGGCTGAACAGCCCCAACTTTCTCAGTGACTAAATAAAAGCAAACTGAAGGGTCAGTTCCTGCCCCGTTGTGTTTCCAAATCAGTGTTGCTCATCCTGGGCAATTCTGTCCTTATGGCAGATGTCAGCCTGGGGGAAGCTCAGCACCCATCCCTGCACAGGACCGGGAGTTGCCTCCACAGAGGTGACAGTCATCAGCAGTGAGAGACAGGGGCTCTGTCTGGCTACAGCTCTTCTTGCCTTAGGACCATTTATTGACTGCTCCTTTCTTGCCATACACGACTACCTCTTCTTTTTTTTCTTTTCATTTTCATCTCTCCTTGCTGCTTGTCCCAGCTTGTGAAATGTAAGGAACAAGAGGGTGGAGGTTACTGCCTCCATCTGCCAGGGCAACAGCACTGTGGCTATATTTTAAAAATAACAGTTGTAGAATCATAGAATCATGGGATCACAGAACGGTTCAGCTTGGAAGGGATCGTAAAGATCATCTAGTTCCAAGCCCTCTCATGGGCAGGACACCTTCCAGTAGACCAGGTCATAGACACCTGCTGCAAATGAATGCAACAGGGATGTAGGGAAGCTCACTGGCACACCACCTGCAGTCCCCCAGTTACTCTCATGGTGACTTGTGCATGACTGCTGATCACCTGCAGCCTGCACCCACTTTGGGCAGGGATGCAGCCAGCAGCAATAGCAGTTATTGTTACCGGTGTTATTACTTTTTTTGTTTTGGTTTGGTTTGTTTTTTTCTCAAACACTTAGAGGAAATGTTTTCTGGAAAGATTCTAATTAGCAGGTGCTGCTGGAGGTTGGGGGAAAGGTGCTGGTGGAACCCTGGCACTGGAGGAGATGAGATGCTGATTCAGCATCACAAGCTGGGGAAAGGATTGGGCACTGAGAAGAGGTGGGGTAGGCAGCTGGGCTGTGGAAGGAGGAGAGGCATTTCAGGGGTCTGCTGCTGGTGAGCTGGGGGCATGGTGAGGGGACTGCGTGAGAGACATCGTGTCACAGGCATTTCCAAACCAGGCAGAGAACTGCTGCTGGCGCAGACAGTGATCTGCGAGTGCTGGGCACCCACTGGGTGCTCAGGCAAACGAAGTTTGGTCTTGGCATCCAGGTGAGTGTGGTACACAGTGCTTCTCATGCCCAGGGGAGCCGGTGGTGGGCTTCATCCTGCTTGCAGGTGGTGGGCTTACAGACTGCGCCTCTGCTCAAAGCGGGTGCACGCTGCAGGTTGCCAGCAGGTAACACGTGTGTAGCTGTCAGAGCAGCAGGCTGCAGCTGCCAGTGAGCTTCCCTAGGTCCTTACCTCGTTCGTTTGCTGTGGGGGTCTGTGCAGGAATGGGGGTGACACAGCAAGAGATATTTTCTGGCAGAGATTTAGCAGATATGTGTGTTGCTGCACCTCCTCTGTGCTGCCCTGAGCACATGTGTCTGGGCACATGGCCAGCATGGCTCTCTCCTTCCTGGGGGACCACCTGACGCTGGGGGAGATTCCCCGGACCTCTGGCCTCTCCCCCCCCAAAATGGTAGTTTCTGATGGATCCTGATGTGATAGTCAGTCTCGTCTGTAGTGCCAGGCCAGTGTCAGTCACTTTCTCCATCCAGTTCCAATAGTAACATCCAGCTCATTGATCTCTGGGTCTAGAGGCAGAGGAGGTGTGGTGCTGCTGCTGGAGGGGATGGAGAGGGGATGGCTTTCCCTTTGCCCTCAAGCCCGCACTTGGGTGGTGAAGTGTGCTGGAGCACAGAGGTGTTGTTTGAGGAGAGGAGGCAATGCAGAGCAGTGTCTGGGCAAGAGAAGCCCCCTCCCACCCGAGAGCGATGGAGAGGGAGGCGGAGTGGGGAGCAGCAGCCCGGGATGGGTGCACCAGCCCCTGCAGACAGACCGACCTCCTCAGGTGATGGCTTTGCAGGTGTGTGACACAGAGCTTAGACAATGCTGTGCCATGGCCTGGGACCTGCCTTTGCACTGTCTGTACTAGGAGCTGGGGGTGGACGGATGCTCAGTCGCCTGTGTGCTCTGAAGGGCTTGCAGCCAGAGAGGTAAAACTGGCAGGAGAGGGATTTTTAAGTAGGAACTGAGCTCTGAAGCAGTTCAGTGACTTGCAAGGCATTTCAGAGGTGTCTGTGGTAGCCAGGGATGAAGAACTGGCTGGAAAGGCTTATCCTAGCTAAGGAGGAAGGTGACCTTCCCCCCTACTGCGTGTGTGAGACAAACAGAGTGGCAGTGCTACCACAGAAAAGCCCCTTTGATGAGTAAAATGTGCAGTCTTGACAATGAAGCATGAGTGCAATATGTAGAAGGTATGTATCTTTCAATGGACTTACAAGTCATGTTTCTGTGAGAGAGATAATATTACTGTGCTCACAAAATCGGTGGTACTTGAGCTGCTGAGTGGCAAACTAAGGGGAAAATGATCTTCAGTCCTGTGAGCACTGAAAGTACAGCACACAGCATTGCTCTGCTCTTATCTGTCCCCATGCTGGAAAACGGAAGTACTTTATTTTTCTCCACTCCCCTTTTTAATTACAAAATTAAACAAGAGGACCAGAAAGCAAAAGAGATAGAAGAACTACTTTGGTACCAAAGCTGGGGGAAAAAAAAAAAGGTTTGGATTCCTTAAAATACAATTTTATTTTCAGTGAAAGGCTTTCTTATTAAAAGGAATTCAATTAGCATCAGTCCTTTGCAGCAGAAATTTAGCACATGAAAAAGTATTTGCAAATCTCAAAGCCTTCAGTGCAACAGGAAGAGTAAGTTGGTTTTCCTTTTCCATTGCTTTCTTTTGTTATAAAGCATTAAAAAGCAGCAGCCAACACCAGAAGTTGAAATGTTGGCAAATGATTGTGGTACATCTTTGGTAGCTGTGCAAAGAGCTGCATTCACAGCATTTCCAGAGCAGAGGTTTGTGTCCTCACCCATGTTGCAGAGAGGTTGAAGAAACCTCGTGGTTTATTCAAGGTGGTTTGAAATCCTTGGCTTTCCAGGGTCTCTTCCCTGAGTGATCTTGGCCCTGGGTGTTGCTGGGGCTGTGGCGGCGGCAGGCGGCACATAGCTGGTGTCGGACAGCATACCCTACTGCTGCAGCAAGTCACTGCTGGCGCCCCAAAACCTGCTCGTGTGGCTGGGTGGGAGCCATCTACAGCTTCTGCTGAGCAACCTGCCCTGTCCATCCTTCAGTGGGCACAGGTGGAACCCAGTGCACCGGGACCTGACCTGCTGTTCCTCCACTGCACTGGGACCTTGTCCTGCTGTCTCCATCCCTAGGGCCACAGGATTCATGTTTTAGTTGAATTTGAGCATCTGGGTGTTTCCTGAAGTTGTAGATAATGGACAGCTTCTGTGTCATGAAATACCTCAGTTTTCTGATTAAAGTTATCTGCTAAAAAATGCCTTCTTTTTAATTACAAAAATGCTCCACTCAGAATGTTTCAATTTTGATGATTTTGCCTTACATGTAGGACAGGTTTTGGGATGACCTGCCCCAGGTCATCCCAGGTTTTGTGGGGACCTGGAGCGTGTGGTGCTGTTCCAGAGATCCCAAGCCTACGCAAAGCCAGGGGGGCTTGTCTGCCCTCTGCAGATGCTGAGGTGTTTGGGCTCCCCAGTAATAATTTTGAAGAAAAAAGGATTTATTTTTGTTCAATTCAGAGTGGCACAAAAGTTAAAGAACTCCTTGCAAAATCCCCTGTTGTCTCTGGCTCAGCTGTGCTGGTTTGCAAGTTGGGGCTTACTTTTTTTTGCTATAGCAGAGGAACATGAAAAACTACCAAAAACCCCTTGCCACATCTCCATAAGCATGGACTATCCCTCACCTCCCTCAATCCCCTGCAACAGCAAAGGCTCCGAAAGGCTCCTTTCCCCTTGCACACCCTGCAGAGGGTCCCTCTGGGCAGGGTGGTCCCCACCACAACTGCACTGAGGCATCAGGCACTGTGCGTGTTGCGCAGGAGGAGCAGCCTGTTTGGGTTTGTCTCTCACTTTCTCTTCCTTCCCTGTGTAACCATAAGGAGCAAAGTGTGGGAGACCTGGAGTCAGCGGGGGTCGCATCCAGACACTGCTCCCAGCACTGGTGACACTCAGGGATGTCCAGACTGCTTTCCTGGGCATCCTTCTCTTCCTCCCTCTTGTAAACACCTTTCTGCCATACCTGCTGGGGTCAGTCAGTGGGATGTGCTATGAACCGCATCACAGAGAAATGCATTTCTGTGCCTAGAAGCCTAGAAATGAGGGAAAGTAATGCATTTTTAAAGAGGGCATTCTGGAGAGAGCAAAGTACCTCCTTTGATTTCTGTGCATAATTTAAGGATAACTCAATTAGCTTCAGTGAAGTCATGCTAATTTACCTGAGGTATCTTGTTTCTACAAGCATTTTCCTGCATAATGCTGCTCTTTCTCCTTTTGTGAAAATGGAACTGTGTAATTTTCCTGATATTAATTAAGATAAGAGAGAATTATACCTTAATGTATTCAATTGAACATAAATAAGTTTAAAACATTCCCAAACTCCAGATTATAATCATTGGGCAGGTCACAGATTGAGCCCAGGCAGTTGGGTTTCTGTGGTGAACTGATGTGGTGACAGAGTCAGGGGTGCTGCTTCACTGTGGTGGTGGGGATCTTGGCGAGCCCATGTGGTAGAACGGGCAGTGCCCAAGGACACTCCATGAGTTGCATTCCTTTCTACATGTTCCATTTGTTGCGTTCCATTCTGCAAATTGGTGAAGGACTTCGTTCTTCTGAGCTGGCAAGCTGCAGATTGCAGTGCAATTCCAGCTAGCTTTGTTCACACCTGATGTAACGTGAGAGATTTGCCTTTTACCATCAGTCTGGAGTAAGCAATGGAAATGGTTTGGGTGGGAAGACATGGGAAAAGGTCATCAAGATCACCCAAGATCTCTGTCTTCTCCAAGCCACTATTGAAAGTGGTGATGGGATGCCAGCTGGAGGAACCCACTGCATGGCTGCAGGGCATGCAGTGCTATGGTCAGAGCCTTGCATGGTCCCTGCTGTGCAGGCTCCTGCACAGCTGACCCACAGCTGGGCACAGCTGAATTATGAATTATAATACGAAATTAATAATATTCATGTTATTATGCAGCCCTTGTGGGGCATTGCTGGTGACTTGAGCCAGGATTAGTCTCAGCTCGCTGTGCAGATGGATTTGGGGTGGTAGGTGTCCATCTATCAGTGTTCCGTTTCACGAGTTCAACAGAAATCTTGCAGCAGCAGCAGGATTGATCAATTTTTGAAGCGGCAATTAAAATCTAAACTTCTTTGCCAAAGCCTTAAGTACATCTCTTATCTAAAATGCTCAGACACATTGCTGAGTTAAGAACATTAGGACCAAGAGACCCATTAAATTAGCTGGCACAGAAGAGATAGCTATAAAACCTGCAAACTGACTTGATCTCGCACTGCAGATTTGATGGTATCTTCTTTATACGCTAAGATGTAGAAAAGGAGGGAAAAGACCTTTCAGAGTAATTCCTCTGGGCTGCAAGTTTTGAAAGCTGCTAAGGATTTATTTTTCAAAAAATCCATGTAAAATATTTTTGATCTCATCCCACTGAAGGGAAGCCCACTTTATTTACTTATTTTACTTTTTCTGTCCTATAAGATGTTTGTCTGTCATATTTAAAACATCATGGGAGTCAGGTGAAGTTCCTGATGACTGAAAAAAAGGAATTATAACCCCTATTTTCAAGAAGGGGAAAATG
>NW_009919634.1:0-230 GCF_000696875.1 Nestor notabilis
ACCAACCGTACCCTGGGCTGTATCAAAAGCAACGTGATCAGCAGGTCAAAGGAGGTTATCCTGCCCCTCTACTCTGCTCTTGTGAGACCTCACTTGGAGTATTGTGTCCAGTTCTGGTGTCCTCAACATAAAAAGGACATGGAGCTGTTGTAACAAGTCCAGAGGAGGCCCATGAGGATGATAAGAGGACTGGAGCACCTCCCGATTGAAGACAGGCTGAGAAAGAGGGA
>NW_009919634.1:471-25002 GCF_000696875.1 Nestor notabilis
CAAGGCCAGGTTGGACAGAGCCTTGGGTGACATAGTTTAGTGTGTGGTGTCCCTGCTCATGGCAGAGGGGTTGGAACTAGATGATCTTGAGGTCCTTCCCAACCCTAACTATTCTATGATTCCGTGATAAGAAATGTTTTTTCAAGGTTGTCCTAACCCTCAAACAGTTTTACCTGAGGGATAAAGTGAATATTTTGCATCTTTTCTGGAGATGAGAATAGGTGAAAGAGATAGGTCCTATCTGTCTCTGTCTTCTGCTGTGATTAAGTTAGTAACTTTCAGAAGCTCTCTTTTCCATAGGTTCTTGCAAAACGTTATTATTTAAAGTACCTGCTTGAATTTTTTAGCGGTTAAATCTGCTATCAAACGTTCAGTTATTACTACCCTCAGCGTCAGACTGACAGGCTTGTACTTATTTGATCATTTCCTTCACCATGCCCTAAAATGGCCATACTATTTGCTTTCTCTCAAGTTTCTGCCACTTCTGGGCCTGAGTTACTAAAATCAGCATCCAGAGGAGCTTCCTAACCTGCTCTGGACAAGGTATATGCTTGTACTGATATTAAAAGTTTACTTTAGTAGTGACTGGTTTAATTCTCTTTCGATTATGGCAAGAGTGGAAAATATTCATTCTTTCCTTATGATATGAACACAATATCTGATATTCTCCTGGGCAAGGAATGGATGTATTTGTTAAACACTTCTGACTTTCTGCAGTATTACTGGCTATTCTGATATTCTTACTGTTCATGGGCTTAAAGTGTTGGTAGGGTCACTCTTGGTCTCAATGGACTCAAACATCTGCTTCTTACTGTCTTTTTCTTCAGCCATATGTATTTCCTTACATCCCTTACTTCCTTATTAATTTTATATACCTCCAGGATGTATTTCCAGTGTTTATAACATCCAACCATTCATCTTTATTATTGCTCATTTTGCATCCTTTTCTATCCTGGATTGTTCTTACTTACAATTTTAGGTTTTGTTGTTAATTTGTTATTTTTACATTTTGCTAAATAATTTTAAACTATTCATTACAAGTATCACATTTAGTCTTCAGAGCTTCCTTACAGCTGGCTTGTACTTGATTCAGCTTCCTGAAACTGGCTGTCTTGAAATACCATGTGTTTTTAACTGGCTTAGACAGGAATCAGACATAATCACTTCCACCTTAGTTACTGTTAACTTTAACTTCTTGGTTAGGAAATTGTCATCCATGATTTGTAGGAATTCCAGAGAAGTTACTACTGCTAGCAGGAGATTTTGATATATATCATCCAGTGTCAGGTTTCCCATGATGTGCCTGCGCCCATGGTAGATAAATGGCTTTGGAGCTGCCCCACCTAAATTTGAGGGTGGGTTAGCATTTTGGGGCACACAGCTATTAAAACCTCATTTTGTACTTTACACATCTGGACATGATCCATAAGCAGTCAAAATCATTTGCTCCTGAGCCATCACTGCTACAGGAGAAATTAATGCCAGCCTTGGTCTCCTTTGCACACCTGATGCTCCTCTAGAAGGTTATGGTCACTGCCTCCACCCCACACATGGAAGTAGATGTTTTCTCTGGATTTCACCAGCATAAATCAAAAGTAGCAATTTGACAATGAACTTAGAGGAATATTTCATGAATGTTGATTAACATTTTAAATTGTTCTTCAAAGTTTATAGTTTTGAACCTAAACCCAAATACCCCAAAGTACCATTTTGACCAGCGTTAGTTATAACACCTATAAAATGCCTCATAATTTAAGTTCTCTTTTAAAAGCTGTGAATGAGGGAAATAGAAGTCCATTGCTTTCAGAATGCTGCCTTCTGAAGTGCACTCTTGCAGATGTCAAACAAAACACACTGTAAAGAGGGAAGCAATGACAAGAATTTCAGAGGCTGTTGTAGCTGGTGTGACTTCTGTACTCATCAGCAAAGGCAAGCAAAAGCTCTCTCTGTAATCAGAAAAAATATGTTAAGAAATTCAAGTAGCCCAAATGGGGCACATCTTTCTGCATCCTGCTTTTAGTTATTTGTAAACCATCTTTGTTGGGTCCAGCAGACTTCACATGGAAGAAATCCTAGCATTTCAGTGTCCACTTTCAGCATTCAAAACTGGGGATACACAGGAGAGCAAGGACATAGAATCATAGAAGTAGGAGGGCCCATGGAGACATTGCTGTCCTCGAGGTGGTATATCCCAGGAAGCATGCCCAGCACAGGGGCTAAATGTGCCTGAAAGACAAATATTGACCTGTGGTAGAATTTAAAGACATTCATGTGGGTGTTTCCAGGAGTTTATGAATTAACCAGAAATGGAGATAAGTTCTAGGCTATCTATTTCATCAGCTATGAAACTGTTGACTGAAGCCTAGCATGAGCCAAGCACCTACATGGGCAGTGTTTCAAAGAATTAATCATGTCTTCAGATGCGGAGCCTGCTAGTTTAATTACTGTCCTTGGGTTTTTTTTATTCTTTCAGTAGCTAAATGGATCCAGTGACAATGAATCTTCTTTCATTTTTTAATAGATGAAAGAGAAACAGGCTTCAAAACAGATAATGAATTTCTTCTAACTCGTCTGGAGACTGAAGAGCCATAATTCTGATTGATCAGATATGGTCTGCTTCAGAGAGGCACCAGATGTGATCCAGATTTTAAATAGATGCTGCTACTGTCAAAATGCATTCGCTCCCTCCCGGTATAACAAAGTGAAGTCCATCTGTCTGGAGTTGTGCACTTTTTTTAGTGATAATAACAGTTAACATCAACAATAAGCTTTGTCTCATTAGTATCACATAATCCCTACTACCAAGTCCCCAGTTTCTGGTCCCCATATTATCTGCCATGGAAAAAATAAAGACCACAGCAGGAGCTAAGAAGGTCAGTGCATTCTCAGGGTAATCAGCTGTAGTAAATTCAATTCTGACAAGACAAGGCTTGCAAATGTCTGGGGAATTAAGGGATCATCTATAGTTTCATATGTTGAGTGGGAAAGTGTCCTTCCAAACATTTATTAATTACAGATGATATGATGGTCATCCTTGGAGAGATTTCTTCTGCAGCAAAGCAAGAAAAATAGATTTAACTGTTTGTTGCTTCTTCTAAAGTAAAAGTACTGATCTTAGCAATTGGTTTTGCAACAGTTTCAGGCAGTATTCTTTCTCTTCCAGTGTTTATTGCTCTGTCTTAGCAACTAGTGCCTGTCACCCCTTACAGTTTCCCACTGTAATAAATGGCAAAGCCTTTCCTTGTCTTTAGTCTGGCTCAGTGCCCCCTTTCCAGGGTTCACAGTCCTTAAGAAGTAACATGTAAAGAATAACAGACGAAAGAGCTTCACATTTAGAATTGAACCTTTCACCTGAAGATCTCGGAGCACTTCAGAAACATTAATTACTCCCCTTTGAGGTCTGTACTGCCCTTTCTGTTTTACAGATGAGGAAATTAAAGCACACAGAGGTTAGAAGCTAACATTTTCCAACTTGGACAACTGAAAGTAAGCGCTTACATCCACACTCTTCTTCCCCAAGAGGAAGTCCTCAGCACTTTCAAACTCACTTTTTGAAAGTGTGAGCTATAATCTTACCAAAAGCTCACCAAAAGTTACTAGAATTACTTTCAAGGCCATTAAATTGTCTTAAAAAGAAGAGATTCAAAGTGCACAGCTTATTTACTTCCCTTAGTGAAACCAAGGCTGAGGACGAGAACTGAACACTAAATCCATCAGGGGGCTAAATATCCAGGGAGGAAAAGAGCTATTTAAGAAAAGAATAAACCTGCCATGAGAAGAGATTGATCTTAATTAATCACAAATAGGCATGGACTGAAAATTAGGAGGAGGTTTGTAACCATCGGATAGAAATCTTGGGGCAAATGGGGAGACTGTGGACAAATAATGGTTGAGATGGAGTTGGATCAGAGTCCAGGAGGGATGAACAGATGCTGTACTAACACCTCCAAGGGACTGGATTTGGTGGTCCAGCATGTCTTTCCCATGTTGTGTTCACAGGATTACAAACCTGTTTCCTAAACCCCGGGCACATAAATACTGAAACAAACTGGTTTTCCTCCCTGCAGGGGCTCCGGGGTATTTCTTGTTTAGGATTTAGGTCATTTGGGTAGGAAAATGCTACTGCTGCCACAGGAAAAAAATGAATACCTGGTGATATCCAATACTGCTCTCCTCTTTAGACCTGCAGTGCCTCGTATGCCAGATTGCAGCTATTGTATGAAGAATTTTCCATCCCTTTTTGTGCCTGGCGGCTGATTGAAAGTTCATATTATTTATGGCAGAAAACAGCAGTGTACTTTTGAGCCTGAGGAAGCTGGGAAAGTGCAGTGGGTGTCAATCAATTAAGCTATTCAACTTATTTATGAAACAAGACAAAACAATGTCTAGGATATGAATTCCCATCTCAATAGGATCCTCCCTGATATAAAATGTCAGAGCTGAAAAAGGGTCAGCTCATGACCCTTGAATATTCTTTTAAACTATTTGCAAATCAATACCTCTTCTCTGGGTTTGTTCAGGGACCATCTTTCCCTTTTATTATAAGTCACAGGGCACAGACTGCTTATCAGCGAGTATGGAGACAGATCACTGCACTAAAGGAGCAGCTGGCTTTGAAGACCAGGCCTGGCTCTCATTTATAGGAGGGCTTAGTTCACACTACTTTAGCAGTGTAAAGGGTTTTAAACTTAGTATAATTATGTTTTTTGCTGACTCTTGGGCTCCTTTATATCTGCTGAAAAGGCAAAGAAGTCCTTCACTCTGCATTCATTTGGGATTGTCTCCCTCTTACTAATGCCTGTATCAGCCACGAACATCATGTCCTATTTTCTTTTCCCCATAGCTAGTGTCATGAGGTCCTTCTATGTCCCTGTGTAACTAGATTTTGGGTTTGCAGTCCCAAGCTGTTTCCCTCTTTCTCTTAACAATTCTGCTGGCAATAACCTGTTTGGTACAGGTAGGGCTTGAGTGGACAGATGGCCTGATCCTCGGCTGAGCATCTGGCTTATTAAGCTGTCTAAAAAGGCAACATCTTTACAAATCCCAGTCTTAATCTCATTGCCCACTGTGTGACCTGTGGGGTTTCAGATCAGGACCAAGGAGAGGAAGAGAAGGAGAAGGAGGGAAGACAGAGGATCCATGGACTCAGGGAGAAGGAAGGTGCCTTCAGAACAAGTAGGGTGGGCTGAGCGCTGGGGACAAGCCCGTTTCTCATGACAAGAAATTGGAGAAGGTCAACACAACAGTCCTGGCTATCTTGAGCTCTCCTGCAAGGAGGATGCACACTAAATAAATCCTTGAAGTGGTTGGTCCAGGCCTTTGGATAGGTTTGGCTAAAGGATCTCCCATTACATCTTCTTGTGGCATCTTCTTTCTCAATGTGAAAATGTGACATTATCCGAATGTCTTTCAGTAGCACTTGGGCAAACTCAAGTCCAGGCAGGTAACTGAGGATAAACCAACAGAAGAAATGCCCAGTTGTCTACTGCGTGTCATGGGTAAGGAGAGAGTTTTTTGCAAAAGGGAGGCAAGGTAGACAATGTTTTGCAAAGGAGCGAGTTGTTCATGTCAGTGATCTCATCTACTAAGACTATGCCATTCTTCGTAGGAAATCACTATACTCGTTATGTGGTATATCCATGACTCCCGTGAAAAGAGGACTTATTCTCTTATTTTCTGTGTTCCAGAATGAACCTTGAGGCAGATATTTGGTAGTGGTAACAACCTGAGAAAAAGTGAGGAATTCCAAAAAGTTGAACTTGCATGGTGCTGAATGACCTGGAAATGGTATTGAATTCTGCTCTGATCCCTCCAGGTAGGGACTGGTTTTGAGGTAAATTTGAATTTGAGAGATTTGTAATGGAGTAACCCAAAACATAAGCTCCAAATAGAATATAATTTGGAGCAGGCTTGGGTCAGATTCTTTTAGAATTAAAGATATTAAATTGACTATTGCAGTTCCTTGATATTTTCCCTTGCGAGATTCAGAGGAATGCTTCAAAAATGAATAAGAACAGCTACTTTAAGTTCTTTATGGTAACTAAGTATAGACATGGCCCCCTTCTGTTTTTCAAATCTAAAATATTCTTTTAAGTGTATTTTTAAAAGATAGTAACTTTTTTTCTTCAACCCACTTAAATAGCTGAAAAAAATGAGTGGTTCTGATATGTTGAGTTTGTGTTGCTTAAAAAAATTTGTAAGTGAAAGTCTCCCCTATGTTTGTAAAAGAAAACTTGGCCACTGCTTCCTGTGCAAGTTTGTTTGCACTCACGAATTCTGGTGCTGGCCTGTACTGATGTCTGCTCAGGTAGGAAACATGAAACAAAGGCTCCCAAAGAATCTCTTGTTGTTTGGCTGGAATTTTACAGATTTTTCCCTTAATTAGGGAATCTTGGAGAAATTGCTGTTCACTTGGATCTAAGATGTACAACAAATACCTACATCAACCCAACAGGGTCAAAAGGAAAAATGAACCCCTAGCCCTGAGATTCCTCTATTTATTGTAGAGACCCACTCTTCAGCTTTAAGCCAATTATTCCAAATGTTTGCTTCAGGCTTCCATCAAGTAAAGTTATTTAGAGACATTCTTAACTCTAAGTGTATATAGAACTCTGTAAAATACCATGCAAAAGGACTATACACAGCTGCAGCTTAACTCTAATATGCATAGAGAGGTTCTACAAGCATCGTGTTCGCTCCAGACTAATCAATCAATAATATTTAGGTTCAAAATAAAAACCAAGCAGCTCATTACCTATCAATTTGCAATTAAAGAAAAGAAAGCAAGTCCAAAAATAATACAGAAACACCTAAGTTCTAATAATAAGCATGAAAGCACTATATTTAATATGGCTTTAACTGGAAAACTTTCTAGACAGCTCTGTCATTAAAAAATGAAATGAAATCAGGTGAAAACATTTCAAAGAGTGGAATATGAACATCGGAAAAGGAAGCTCCCAGTCAGCCCAAGGTTTGTTATTAATAGGCATTTGCCACACAATTCTTCTTAGAAATAGATTTGGAGTTGAAAGTTCACCATGATGTAGCTATAAAAAAAAAGGAAAAGCTGATGAATCGCAGTTGCTTCCCTCTAAATAAAGAGTAACTAACCAAGGAACCATCTGTCGGTGTATGATTACCAACTTTCTTTTTGTCTTTCAAAACAGCCGGAGAAATCAAGGGCACTGAGTGTAAAGTGGAGAGCACACACACGCTGCAGGCTCGCCGGCAGCCAGCCCCAGAGGGTCGGATCCAATCCTTGCCTTTTTCTTCTTGCTGCACTGATTTCGTACTGATGGTTTTCATCTGGCATGTCTGTATATTTCAAATACATGCTGAACAGTAACAGGGTTATTCTGCAGTAAATGTGGCTAATTTGGGTGCAGTTGAGACCTGCAAAGTAAAACTTTCCTAAGACAAGAAAATCCTGAAGTCTTCTCACTCACTTTGTGAAACCAACAGAATATTAATTCATTTTTTCCCCCTGTTATTGAATAGTAAAAAGCCTGAGAGACCCTGAGAAAACATATTCTTAATGGTTTTCTTAAGGCTGAATGCCCTACTAGCAATAAGAAAGACAAAGCAGTAAGATCTAAGGCCTCTTAGTCCCTAGAAAACTACATAGGTTTTATGCTTGAAAAATGAGGGATTTATTCTTTTTTTTTTGGTCAGATGAGTTCAGGGTCAATGTACAATTTCTCTTTTTGTTTCTATTCCAATGACCACTTATTTTGGGGTGTTTTATTCCCCCAAACTCCATCCGACTCTGATCAAACTCACCGCATCTGGCTTTTTGTTGCTGAAGGCACTTTGCAGCCACATACCCGCAGAGCAACCCGGCACCCAACAAACCCTTTTGTGAAGGGAAGCAATGGACACTAATAGGTTTGCCAGGGAAAAAATGCACATGTTCTAGTCAGAATTATATCTTATATGTTATATTTTTACAAATCCCCCGCCCTGCCCATGACTCCATCCTTTGCCCTCCTGCATCTCCTCCGGATGTTCTCATGCCCCAAGTACACTTGCCCCAGGTTCCAATCTCAGCTTCTTTCCCTGCTGCATTTTCTCTTGTTCCCAGCTCTTAATCCATGCTTCCTACATCTGGCCCAGAGGCTGAGAGCAGGTGGAAAGGCAGTGATAGTATAAATGTTTGTATCAGGAAGCCTGCGCCTGAAAGTGTTTCCTGATGGAGTTGTTACCCTAGAAGAAAACAAGACAATTCATCCATCCAACCCCAAAATGCAGGTACAAATCCACAAAGAGACATCTTTCCTTTGCATGGCCACCAAAACAGAGACTCCCTCTGTGTTATCAATAGTAAAACCTAGGTGCATGAAACTGAACAGTCCTGAAGTTACCAGGATCAGGTACTTCATGTGTTTATACAGGATGTTTACAATGGGAAGCCAGACAGCAATAGCTATCCTACAACTACGTGAGTAAAGCAACTGTTTACGTGTACATCTTGCCATTTGATAGGCTGGTTTCTGACTCCTGTCAAGTCCAAATGGGAATACTCCCACTGAAGTTTCTATTTTTTTATCTAATAAACTGATCTACACATTAGAATTGCACCAGCCAGTGCAGCATCTAAGTGCCAGTGACTATCCTATGGGCACAGAATCAAGCAAATAAACCAATTTGCAAGCAGCTCTAATAAGCACCATCCCATTGCATGCCTGGAAATTCCCTAAGACTCATTAAGCAGTTAGCAAATAAGACACATTTGTCTCCCATTAAAGAGTAAATTGAAAATACTGAAGGGAAACCTACGCATGGCTGTGATTTGTCAGGGAGTGTATTAGCAGGAGCAGCCACAGTATGTTTAGCAGTTGGGGTATGAGTTAAAGCAGGAACCAGAGTGAGAGGAGCTATTTTAAGTCAGCTCTATTAATACTCTAAAAGTACATTTAAAAGCATCAGCAGTTACAGCCATCTTTGACTCTTCCAGGAGGAAGTTGCCATTTGTTGCAGAGCTGCTGTTGCTTTCATTTGACACTCAATATGTGTTTTCCCCACAGTATTAGAGATCTTGGGCTCTATCCAGGACACATTTGGAAATGAACTGATCCCTGTAGTTCCTATGCAACGATGAGATTTACTACTTAGGTCGGCACGTATCTTCGGTGAGTCAAACAAACAGCAGGAGCATTAATTAGGGCTGCTTGCTGAATTTAGATTGCATTCACACAACCTGATATGGCTGGGGCCAGGCTGGTTCACCCGAGGTCGCATGGGATGAGATAGGCAGCAATGAGGGCCTGGATCAGCTGCGGGTGGAAAAACAAACCAGCCCTGCTGATTTCCTGCCCAGGCTCTAGGCTGACTTTGGGAAACTCCTTGGAGTTTACCTGAATTTAAAGAATTAAGGCAAAAATACCCCAACCAAACCACCTTTCCTGGATAATGAGAGGTTTGATATCATTCAGGGCCATCTCAGCAGGAGAGTGCTTCTGTGATATTATAACTGATACTCTGAAACACCACAATAGTTAGACATATATGTGAGTATTATAGATGTTAAATATGTGTTTTTATGATATCTTTTAATTGGGTTTTCATCTAGGAAGTTTGGAAGAGGAGTCCATGAGTACTGTTGATTTCTTTTCTCAGCCCTGCATTAACTTGTCTCTGATGATGGAGGCAATGCTCTCTGGAGCTGTTTGCCTCCAGGTGCTGTGAAATAAAACACCCTGGGCTGCTGGTTCACAAATCCCAACAGCTTTCTCTTCCCTCGGCTTCTGAGTGCCAGGTCCTTGCAGCCTCAGAGAGGGAAGGTTTTTGAGGAGGCACATGCTGGGATTAAGGTACTTGCCACAAAACCATGCTTAGCCATTAGAGCCAGCATGTATTGATACAACTGCAAGCATTTTGCGTCTTATTTGACATCTTATGCTAAGGAGGAAAGCTACCTGGTGAGACCGAGTCTAGCCTTAGCAGAATCACTCTGGTTTTGACCAAGCCCAAACTGGACAGAGGAAGTCATTGGTGTTCTACCTGGAGGCTTACAGTTGGCTCTCTTTGGTATCCTACCTGGACTGAGGCTGTGATCAGCTCTTAGTCTGCATTTTTAGGCTGTTGTTAATAGTTCCCTTACCAGTAGTTCCTAGGGCCACCTCTGGTGATGTTACATGAAGCAGGGCTGGAGCCCAGCGTTGCTCAGGAGGCATTTCATCCTGCTGCTGGGTACGGCAAAGCACTGCAGGGACTTGAGCGTGGGAGCTGCGTTGCTGAGCATCACGGAGGAAACAGGTAAGGTTGCAGCCCACTTGTGCCTTTGGGAAGTCAAACGTGGGTGAACCTCTCTTGCTTAGACATCCCCCTTCTGCAGCATGCACAGGGACCAGCAGGACAGACTGACCACATGAATGTCACAGTATCTCTATTTGAGTTATCCTTACCGTGGGGCAGTGTTCACTTTTGCTTTTTATGTCAGATGTTTTTGACAAAGGAGGTATATGTTTTAAAAATACAAACATTTTTTACAGCTCTACTTTTGTCAGCATCATGCTAATTCCCTGCAGACTTTACAGAAGTGGTTTTGGGATGTATTGGCTCCTGTGTGCAGCAGGGAGGAAGAGCAGAGCAAGGCAGACCTGCGTCCTTTTAACTTTGCCACAGTGGATCTGCACAGGCAAATGCTGATCCCTGCTGCAGAAGAAAACCAAATAAGTCTCCAGCTGACACTAAGTTCTCTAGCAGGCTTGAAAACCAGGGACAGATTACTGTGGCTTTCCATCACTTATTGGGGCAGAGTAATTTCTGAAGTGCCCTGTCTCTGGAAGCTGGTGGAAATTGGGCATGAGGTTGAGGCTCACCATTCCCCACCCATTGCTGTCACAACATGTCAGTGACATGGGATGTAGATAAGAGGATTTCATTAGGCATATCGCTGATACGGGGCGTACCCCCGTCTGTGGGTTTTGGATGGATTGGGAGTAGCTGAAATGCTGTGTGGTTGATAAAGACTTGCTGTTTGAGAGAAGTCCCACATCTTGGCAGGTTTGCTTAGCACGGCCAGAGGTGAGGATCTGCAGCTCCCCTCTTGAGCAATAAGCACCTGAGCCAGGCTGCATCACTTACAATAGAAGATCCTTTACCCACTGCAGATATCCAGAGGGTAGGGTAAGGATAGGAGAGTCCCAGAAGAATCATTTTGAAAAGGAGAATGAGGTCACATTACTGAGGATGAGATCAAGGAGTAAAATAAGCATGTAGGGCAGAAAGGTTGCTGTGCTAAATGAATTACAACCACTGAGCAGTGTTAGGAAACAAGGAGAAAGGTGCTATAAATACAGTAATGTAAGAGAAAGACAGCAGCAGGCAGAATTGCATTACCTAATGAGGAACAGGAGAGGTTCAGATGACCTAGAGAACGTTGACATATTTAATGCCTTTTGCTTCAGTTTTCTTCAACAAAAAAAAGCACTTCACTGTGATACAAAAACGCAAGACACAAAGCAGAAGAGGAAAAGAACAGACAAGGGAGAACATGGTTAAACTGAATCTATTCACCAGAGAGTACAAAAGAAGGAGACCAGTGACAAGTAGCATTCGTTAGGAGTTGTTTTTGGGACCAGGATTGTTTAATATCTTTGTGGGTGACATGGACAGTGGGATTGATGCACCCTCAGCAGATTTGCTGATGACACCAAGCTCTGCGGTGCAGTCAACATATTGGAGGAAAGGGATGGGATCCAGAGGGACCTGGACACACTTGACTCATGAAGTTCAACCAAGCCAAGTGCAAGGTCCTACACCCGGGTCAGGGCAATCCTAGGCACAGCTACAGGCTGGGCAGAGACTGGACGGAGAGCAGCCCTGGGGAGAAGGACTTGGTGGTGTTGATTGACAAGAAGCTCAACATGACCCAGCAGTATGTGCTCACAGCCCAGTAAGCCAACCATGTCCTGGGCTGCATCAAAAGCAACATGACCAGCAGGTCGAGGGAGGTGATTCTTTACTGTGAGGGTGCTGAGGCCCTGACACGGTTGCCCAGAGAAGCTGCATCTGCCCCATCACTGGAAGTGTTCAAGGCCAGGTTGGATGGAGCTTTGAGCTGAAGGGCACTGGAATGAAAAATAATCAAACTGTACATACCTAGACATCAATGCAGTGATAAGAAACAAGCCAGCTGGATTTGCTGAGAAGCAAATATTACCCAACTGATCTTGCATTTGTCTGTAACAGGGTGGGTGGCTCAGAGAGGCAGGCAACACAGCCACACATCTTAACACGTACAGGTCTGGGTGTATTTAAGGCTTTTGATGCAATGCCATCCCTGAGAAAAGCTTGTGTGAATAGGTGTGGATAGGAACCAAGGCCACCTAAGTTTATCCAATGTCTCTGTCACAGCTTCTCACATGGCTTTGGGTAAATGTAACAACCCTATTGCTCTTTGTTGGAAAAGTGGAATAATTAGTATCCCAAATTACATCAGGGAACAGTGAGATTTCATCTGCTTTGACTGTAAACTGTTTGGGTCTGCTATGTGTTTGCAAACAGGAACATCACTGGATTTTTAGATGCCTCCACGTGCAATTAATAGGAATGGGTGTCCCTATGCACAAGCTGCTGGATGCACTCACATGAAAGACCATCTCGTGAGGTGTTTCCAGTCTGCTACTGTGAGCTGCATGAGAGAGCAGAGGAGGATGGGTCAATCAGACTTATCTCGCTGTTTCAAAACACTGAAGAAGTAAAATAAGGCTTAAAGTAATGGATGACTTGGTGGGAGGGATTTTGCTGCTTAAGTTTGGATGAAATGAAACAGGGAAGAATGAGATCTGTCAGGGCCTTTGAAGACAAAGGAAAAGGAGATGGGTTTTAGGATTCCTGCTTCCTAGTACTTCTTCCATCAGCACTTGCTAATCCTACCACCAGCCTTCCATTCGCAGGTTAAAAGAAGTTCAGAACATTCTCAGATTTTCATTCCAAGGGCAAAGTGTTGTTCAGGGATTATGCAACAGGAGATATACGCCACAGAGAGACAAGAATCTGCACATTCAATCCTGCGTAGGATTAACGTGTACCTGACACCCTGTGCACATGACAGCATCTACAAGTTTAATGTATTGCAAAAGCTTTGGAGTACTGATCAGAACCTGATGTATTCAGCTTATGGGCTGGTGTTACTCTTCTATTTATGTGGTCTAAGAGAAGGAAAAGAGAGAGGCAAGCCTTCAGGGGCGGTGACCCTTTCTTTGTTCAAACCTGAACAGAAGGAGGGTCTTTACTTCCAAGAACTCATTTCTTCTTTCTTCTTGCCACACAATGAGGGCTCCAAAAGAATAGATCCTTGGAGCTAACAAGGTTGATCATCAAGGAAACCTCTGTGCCTTCTGAATCCTAGGGCGGTGGAAAAGATTTAGTGCTTTACTGGACCAACCTTTGGAAGCAGAATTTAAGAAAGCCCAATTTAAAGGCTGATTTTAAAACTGGCTCTGCACAGATACTTTCTGCTCTTACCTGAAAACAACACAGCATAGACCTCTGTATGCCTTCGTCTCCTGAAGAGCCAAATAATGCCCAATATTTCCCCATATGATTGCAGCAGATGTCTTCAGCAGTCAATAGTGGGCCCAAGGTTAATGTTTAACATTCAGGGGGGACACAACACTCTAGAAATACAATAGCACTGAATTATGGTCATTATAATGGTAGGTTAAAAGCAGTGTTTCTGTAGAGAGGTCTTGCTGGGAATTCTCCTTTTGGGGGGTGTTAAGTAGAACAGCCTGACAGAAAGGACAGCATGAAGAAATATAAATAACTGCACACAGGATGTGCTTCAGAGGAAAGAACAGTGCAAGGGTAGGGCTGGGCTTTGGGTAATGTTAATGTGATGGTTTTATGCCCACTTGTTTTTCATACATGTAACATGGTGGCGAAAACAAGGCTGTTAAGAGATCTGCAGGTCCCAGCTTTCAAATCTCTAGGTGAAAGTAGATATGCTGTGGCACTGACTTCCATTGTCCTGTCACGAAAAATAGACAAAGGTGCTAAAAAGTAGATAAAAATAGTGACATGACACTATTTTTCTAGTTCTGAATCACATCTGAATGTGATGACTACTGTTAAAGTCATTGCATTCAGGTCTTCCTACGTTTCTTTAATAGTGGCTACCTTCATGATGCTCTTGAACATGTTTACCAAAAGGGTAGCTCCAGCATGGCAGAACTACCTGCTTGGACACTGACAAAATGCTACCAGGAGCCAAAATAAATAGCTTAGGAAGAGTGGCTTTAAAGAAATTTTCATGATTCCTATGTTTCTGTTCCCAGCCTGATTTCTTGTTGTCCAGGTGTACCACTGCTGTTTGAATTGCTTAGTTGAGTGCTTTGTGTATCTGAATACAGCAACCTGATCACCTACCGCCTTGTGTTCAGCTATGAGAGTGCCAATCCTGAAGGAAGCAGGTCCATGGCCTCTGTCTTGAGCAACAGTGCTGTCAGATGCAAGAGATCGTGAGTGCAAAATGCTTGATGTAGTTGTTGATGTTGTCGCAAACCCAGGAAATATGTCACTGACATCTCTAGAGAGTCAACAGCATAAAATTGGTGTGAGAAGAGAATAAATGCTGTCAGGCTTGCTGGTTGTATTTATTTATTAGCTTTAGCTCTTAAAGTTTGCCTTCTGCTAAGATCCTGACTCTGGTTGATCCCACTGGAAGAAATAAGTTGATGTCAACTATTGCAGTGCCTATCCTCACTAGCAGTGGGTAATACACCACCACTACTACACTGGGATGCCAAGCATGTGCCAAGCTGTACCAAAATGATGTAGCATTGGCATTAGCACATCAGGGAGGTGCCCAGGACACTCTCTGGTGTGAGCCATGCTTGCTAGTGGCCCATTGTCCCATGGCTGGTGGATCCCACATACTCTCCTCTTCTACTGCTGGGCCCTATTTCACAAGTTTCATCTTCCCCCTCCTGTGCAGTGTTTGTGACTCCGTCCCATGGAGAGAAAGGATGGAGCTGACCTCAGGTAAGGAACTATCTCCACAGTGATGCCTAGTGACCACTGACCCCAAAGGCCAAGGGCAGGAGCTGAGTTTCACATACTTTCGGCCTTCTTAGTAGCACAGCTCCTCCCACTGCTGCTCACACAGAGACAAAGCAAAGCAGAGGGTCTGCAGGGGTCATCAGAGCAGTGTCTATAGAGACATACTAATGACATTAGATGGGCACTGAGCTGCAGATTTGGTGGAGGCTGCAATAACACACACCTCCTCTGAAAGGTCAGTGGTACATGGGGCTTGACCCCACATTCCTCGTGCATCCCTGACCCCCACTGAAGTCAATCAGACCTATTCTGTGGCACCATTAACTTAGAAGATTTATGTGCTTCAGGCAGTAGGAGGAGAACTTGATTTCATTTCCAGCATGGCTTTTTCTTTCCTACCCACATTCATGTTAATGATAACAGATGCGAATTCAGCTCAAGTAGCCAGGGAAACAGCTCAAGCTTGAGTCTGCTCCCAAGCAGATGTGAACCACTGGCTTATTTAACTAAGTTGTTGACAACTAATGATCTAGTTGGGAGGGCAATTGATTTTGGATGACATTTTAAAACTGCAAACTCAGCTCAACAATTTCTAACTGCAGTGGTGGTTTATTGCTCTGCCGGAGTTAAGTAGATTGATAGTTCATAAACTTCCATTGGTTTCTTGTTACCATAATCCACGTTTAATGCTTTGTTATTGATCTTGATCTATCTTTTTCTGAAAAGATAAGTTTTCCTTAAAGAAAGAAAGCCCCTGCAGCACTGGGTGTTATAAAGAAAGGTGTTCTGTAGCAAACACATGCAGTTTGGCTTCAGGAAATACTGGTTCTCATCACACCTGGCCTATTTTTGGATAATACTAAGTTGTTATGCAGTTTATTGAGCTGAGCGTGCTTCATTCCTCCCACAGTAGGAGCAAGAGGTGTTTAGCACTGGATGAGCATGAGCCTGTACTTTTAATCCAGGAATTACTTAGGGAGAGTTCAATCTGCCTGAAAGACATGAAACAAAGGTGTGAGCATAAGAAGAGACTGTCATGTGAGAGGTGCAGGGAGAGGCATCCCAGGGCAGTCTGTGGTCTAAATCCCACTTTCCTGAACCCAGACTGATCCAAAGGCAGCCCTTCTTCCAACTGGCTTTCAATTAAGTCCTTTATTTTAGGAAAGGTAGAATCTTTGGCACCAGTAATAGGAGCTAAGGGAGAAATTCCCTCTGTGGCAAAAGACAAGTCACCCAACTTTGCTGCCTGAGCTCTTCTCTTCTGCAAAATAAGGACAATAAAACCCAGCTGCTTCAACATGTTGTGAGGATTAATGGATTTAACAGGTCTGATCCTGCATGAATTGAAGGTTGCTGGTTGCCAGTTGCCATGTGTGCTGGACATCTACGTGTTGGTAAATCATAGAATGGTTTGGGTTGGAAAGGACCTTAAGATCATCCAGTTCCAACCCGCTGCCATGGGCAGGGATGCCTCACTCACACTGGACCGTGTCGCCCAAGGCTCTGTCCAACCTGGCCTTGAACATTGCCAGGGATGGAGCATTTACCACTTCTCTGGGCAACCTATTCCAGTGCCTCAGCATCCTCACAGTAAAGAACTTCTTCTTTATACCTAACCTGAACTTCCCCTGTTTCAGTTTAAACCCATTCCCTCTTGTCCTATCACTACAGTCCCTGATGAAGAGTATCCAGCATCCTTGTAGGCCCCCTTCAGAGACTGGAAGCCATTAATTCTTAATTATTATTCTGAGTAGTGAGGTGGTTCTAAGTATCTTCTAGGATTCACCCCATAGCCTCTGGGACTGGGCACATAAAAGGAACCAGGACAAATGTAGTCCATCCCTTCTGCCATGTGAAAACAGTTGACTCTTCAAACCTTTGGTTGTGTGAATCATCTTCACCACTCTACAGCAGCTGTGAGGTCTCCAGCAAGGGACATTGTTGTGTTCCCTGTTTGGGAACATCTCCTGGGGAGGTGGCTGCATCCTTCCTCAGTGCGTCCCGACACAACTACAGCCAGAACAACCTGCATGATTCCCAGCAGCATGCAGGCAGGGAGGAAGATGGATTGGCAGGAAACAGAAAGACTGTGGGTCCCACACACAGCATGAAACTTTACACCCTCAAACCCAAAGCAACAATACAAGGAGAAACAAGGTGGGCTATGAATGAACTAACTCAGAGCCAGCATGATCTTCAATTGAGGTGAGTGAAGAAACGTTGTGAAATCTGCACCTCTGCAGCATCTTTCCTGGCTAATCCTGCTCCAACAGTGACTCCAGAAAGCTGATTTCCTGGAAGCTTTCTTTAGCTCATGTTGCAGTCAGCTCTGGTGCTGGCTATAAAGCCTGAGACAAGAGCACACACACCTACCAGAGCAAGGGATTATCCAGAGACACATCAGATGTTCACTGCAACACTAAACTGTATCAGGTGGTAAATGGCAGGCCAACTGTTTTTGGGGTCACTTGAATAACTTCCCAAGTTTTGATGTATTTTAATTTTAAAGTGCTTGGCATCACTGAGGCAAGATGTCTTGGATTAACAATTATACAATTCAAGTGCAAAAGCAAAAAGACCTGCTAAAGTAAGCAAGGCCTTTGCTTTGAAGTTTATTGGAAAAAGAGCCAAGTCTATAGGATCTAAGGATATAGTCCTGTAGAACTGGTTTAGTGTGGCAAGAGCATGAGAAGAAACAATATCAATGAGGCTTTACACAGATCTTGGCAAATCTTGTATTATCTTGGTTTAAAATGTGCTTTTCTGGGGAAAAGAAAGAACATATACACAATGGTAGGTCCTTTTCTATTTCGGATATGAGGCGTAATCCCAGTCATCCTTCTGTTCAGAAAGATATAGGAAAATGGCACAAAGAAAAGCAAAAAAGACAGAGAAGAACAGAGCAACTTTCACGCATAGGCTGTGACCCTTCAGCTTAGAAGTGTGGTGGCTGAAGGCACTGCAGTGGAGACACATAGAATCCTGTGCAGTGTGGAGAGGTGAATACAACCCAAAAAGTCGAATGTGCCCGGTCAAACTAGCAGGTTTAAAAATAAATTATACCAAAGTACTAATTTTTCACCCAGTGTAATTGTGGAAATCATTGCTAGGGATGATGTGGAGGCCAAAACTATAAACGAGTTCAAAAAGGCACTTTCAAGGAGGAAGAGTCCATAAACAGTTATTAAATGCAGTGTTCTTTCAGCTTTCTAAATCCCTGGATGGCTGCACTTTGGGAAGGTACATCATAGAAATGCTTGACCTGTACGTGCAGTGTTTTGTTTCCCTAAGGCTGGCGAGGATAAGACTAGGTGGGGCATTGACCTAACTTGGGGTGATCTCTTTTGGTCTTGTTCCACATTTTTGCCCAGAAATGTCTGTGTAGAATGAGAAATGAATGATTTTATGTATTTTAATCTAAAAATATAATGTCTGATGCTAAGTTAACTACCTTAGACCGGCTTTGGCTTCACCCAGACATTCAGGATTGATTTCACACATTAAGCAGAAGCAGGGCTCCCATATCTCATTAGCAGTGCCCTTCTCTGCCTCCTAAAAAGATGTTCAAAATTAAGATCCCTTTTCCAGTATACCCTCTAGAAATATGAGCAATTTCTTCTTTAAAAGACCTAGACGTGATTGTCAGTGTATCTCTGAGCTGTGACCTATAGTTATCTGGGGGATTTTCAGATGTGTTGTTCCATTCTGCTACTCTCTCCTTGGGTTTTTAGGTCAGGGAGCCCAACTCTGAACACATGCCTACCTCTTTGCTTGAAGATCTGAAACTAATGAGTAGGCCAGGTCTTCATCTTGTGCAGCTGGCAGACATCCACTGCCTGCAGGAAAGCTACAGCGCTTTATAAAGTATTTCCAAGTACCTACATTCATGACTCTTTGCATCCACCTCACTATTTCCTGGAGTTTCTATGTGCAAATGCAGCCAACATCTGTTGCAAAAGGGATATTAAAAAGCTTCAGATTAGCGTATTTACCAATAAAAACCTGTTTTTTTCATGGCAGAAGCAGGTATCCTTCAGAATTATTTTCTTCATCTGCCACTTATCTTAAATCTCTGGGGTGAGAGATGTCTTTTCTTCAGCTGTTTCAGACATTTGCTCTCTGACCCTTTGAAGTTATACTACTTCTTTATTTTTCCCAGTGTTTTATTCTCATGGAGCTGGTTCTGATATCTAAGGCACTTGCAAAGGTTTTTTTCCTCCTTACCTTTACTGACAAAGTCTAGTTAGACTGTTGAAACCAAACCTCTTTGAAGCTCAGGATTTAGCAAGGTTCAAGAAGGAATTGGAAGTTTTATATTGATAGCAAGTGCAGAGAGAACTGTAACTCTAAAGCTAACAAAACCAGAGACTTGGAAATAGTATCAGACCTCGTTCTTCAGGGTTTAAGTGTTTAAGTATAAAGATTTAGGATGAAATTGTCCTGGCAGGCAGATTATTCCACAGCTGCATGAAGTTTCTCTAAAGCATCTGTTGCTGGCTTACATGTTAAAAAATGTCTTGCATGGATGTACATTAGGTCTGATCCGTGGTGTCCCTGTTGACTACTGCCCGATTCACTATTTTAAGACTCTCTGTAGGAGTTTGTGGAAAATCACAGTGGGACTTTCTTATAATGTGAGACAGACCTCTCTTTTTAAGGAATTGCTTCAAGATTTTGTAGTGGGTTTTTTATCTTTTTTCAACTTTTAAGGTTACTAAAACTACTAGAACAGACACAATTTTTTATGGACTGATTTCAGTAAAAACCTTTTCCTACTTGGAGCCATGATAAAGCTTGCTCATCCTTTTTGGAAGCCAGTACAAACTGGTCTGAGATAGTTAAAACTGAGATCCAAACAATAGATACTGCTGGTCTGAAATGTATAGAATAAGTGACACTGTGAAAGAAAGATCAAACAATATTTTTGCAAGTTAGGAAACAAACCTCCTTTGTATCCAGTTCTGCCTTAAAGTTGCTTACCCTTATTTTCTCGTGTTTGAAATGAAGATAAACAAAGGGTATTGCAGAGTTTCCATCACTGCAGATTTGGCAGAACAGCTCAGTCAGGTGGACAGCCTTCAGAAATGGTCTATGCGCATGGATTATCTGATTTGTACCCAAATGATTTCCAGTCCTTGGAATAACTGGGGCCATAGCTCCATGGAAAAACAATATCAGATAGAGGTATGCTCCTTAAAGATTTTTATTTATACGTATTATAAAAAGTTTAATAAAGAAAGGTGTCATGGTAAAGACAATGGGTGTGGATGACTTGTATTTCTGATGTATTTTGATGAACTGGCATTGTAATCTGCAGGGACATCAGTCTAAATCTCTGTGCTGTACCTCCCCAGTCATGGAAGTGTTGGAGTTTCAGTTTTCCTGGCTCTGTATGGAGATATCTGTTGTGTAAAGGACTCGCTGCCAAGGCATCTGGAACATGCTAAAATGGTTGTTTGGGACTTTTATCTTAGTATCTTATCTTCCTGCTTCTTTGCTGAAGCACTGAAATTACTGACAGTAATTCAGAGACCATCCCAGTATAGGGAGAATTTACTGGGCAGGGAAGAAAAGGGAGGAAGATAGAGACAAACATGCATCTAAAAGCTCATCAAATGAGTTATTTTTACAGGGGTTCTCTTTAAAATCCCATTCCATGGTGCTGTACCTACCTTCCTGCTGTAGGAGCACTAAGTGTTTCCCATTTGAAAGAATCCCCTCTGTGGCTTGACTTCACAACAAGCTTCACTCAGTTTTCTCTTACACTTTTCCTACACTTGTAATAGAAGTTGCTGAAAGTTTTATTTGATTTTAATTGCATTTTAAGGGGCAGATACTAAATTAGCAAATCTTTGCTACCCATCAGGCAGCTCTGGTAATGCCTGTGACTGGCCTTTGAGCCCTATTGTGGCTCTAGCCGATGCTGGGACTGTGCTGGCGATGCAGCAGCGCTGCCTTGTACATATACAGTGGTGGTCTTTAAATGTTGACAAGAAATGGCAATGAAACAGTGTACAAACCAAGGGTTTTCAGCAGGTCATGGGTGTCCCAGGGTAAATTGTGTTTTGGCCACCCTGGAGCAACCCACGAGCTCTGTCCTGAATGCAGAGATGTCTCTCCTGATGCTCTTCAGCTCCCACAAATGACTTCCTTTCCAGGAATGAGCATTTCCTAATGAAAAGGATTTCATTGACAAATTTCTATAGGGGGAGCATTTCTCCCCCTACTTTCTTTAAACATTTGGGAAGATTTTTTTCTAATGTAGGCAAGAATTCATATTTATCTGGCCACGATCACCAGGTCATTTGCATTTTGGGTTATGTGAAGCTCTCATTCATCTTTGACTTGAAGAATTCCTCTGTTTTCATTAAATGAATTTTGCCCAGGCAGAGATTTTTGGTCCTGCAAGGCTTGGTTTGAAATTCCCCAGTGCTGTGCCTATTTTCTACCAGCTCCTGCATTACTCCTCACTAGTCTTTACCTTTATAACAATTATACCTTTTAGCCGCAGGGTCTTTGCACTGAATTCTTGCCAGACCTCTCTCCTCAGCATTAACAGCTTCCTTCTGCAGGCTGCTCAGAAGTTTCCTGCTCAGGGCTGACATAAGGCAAAGCCACTACAGGCTTGTGCCCAAGGCCACTGCTCCAGCACTTACATGACTGCATCATCTTTCAGCTCTCATCTATTAGGAAAAACAAGTATCTAGCTCTTATGCTTGTAAAGAAAGGCTTCCAATTCACTCAGAATGAATTTACTGTCATTAAATCTTAACCAGTTCTTTCATTGTTAGGCACGGGCTTGGTTAGAGCAGTGGGGCTTAGCATCTTCTCTGGGACATTGCAGGCTGTGAGGACCAAAGCCACCCCATGCCTTGCCACGTCTGACCGCTGTCTCCCCTCTCCTGTGCCACTCTCCCCTTCAGGCATAACCCCCTCTTTCCTGAGCTTCATTTTAAAACCTCCACCCACTTGCTTTTATCTCAAACAGGGACCTTTATGAGGCTTCTCAGGCCAATTTCCATGGGAAATATCTGTCTCACAATGGAGTCCTTTCCCATCGTTTTGGGAGCAGAGGGGCAATTTTTTTCTCATAAACTGGACTGTGCACCATTGTGCATACTGTAAACCTCTGTCAGAGGCCCGAAGAAGGACCTGTTGCCTCCAGCTAACAATACCACGGGGCTAATTGGTAGAAATAATTATCCTAAACGCTGAAAAAACTCAATTAGAAGAAAAAACACATTAAAATATTGTTCCCAGATACTCTATCTCCGTTGTAAGAGACCACCCATGTGAGCCCAGTCCTCCCACTGTTATACAGAGGTGGTATTATTTTTAAAAAGTTGGAAATTTCAGGCAGGGTAGGGAAGAAGAGTGGGGAAATCTTTGGGAGAGACACAAATCACTCTGTCACTCTGCACTGAAGAGACAGTGCTAGAGGAGTAACAAGCCATTAGTGAAAGGCAAGTGCCTAGACTCCATTTTTTTATAATGTGTGGTCCAAAGCCATTGTATAAAATGTAAATGGAGAGCTAAATTATATTCCATATATTCCACACTGTATTGTAGTCTCGCAGACAGCTGGTTGCAATGCACGCAGCCCGAACCACCTCTCCGGTGATACATGCCATCCTCACTGAGGTCAGTATTATTTCTTGTCCTGACAAGGATTCTCTGCTCAAAAGACTTTAATTTTTGTTGTCTGCTTCAAGCAACAGCAGGGGGTATGAGCAGGGCATTTTTCTCAAGTGATGAAGTCTGTTCCCACGGCTGTGGGAAGGAAGGTGGAGGGAGAGGGAGCGGGAGACAGGAACAGGCAGAGAAATGGGATATGCGGAGAGAGCCGAACTTTGGCAGGAACATTTGGACAAAGGCACTGAAAGTAGGTTTAAACCAGATACGTGGTTTGAGAGCCAGGAGGTAGCTTCCTCTGCAACAGGTCTGCAGTCAGCACAGAGTCTGCTCTAGCCTGTGCCTGAGATGCAGCTGATGAATTATTTCACCAATATTCCTAACCTTGTGTGCCCATATAAAAGCAAGGAGGCACAACGAAAACCTGCATCACCCTCCTTGTGTTGGGTCAGCAGCATCTGCAGCTCTGGCTGCTCTGTAAGTATCAGTAGGAGAGATATTCAGGAGCCCTGATGTGCACGGTATGAGCTAGACAAGAGGCAGTGCTGCTGCCTGCCCTGACTGTGCACCACTGCTAATCATTCCTATTATTGTTGTGCCTGGAGGCCCTGGCTGGGATCAGGGCTCCCACTGCGTGCTCTTATCTGCAAAGCTGCAGCCAGATGAAATCCCTGTCCACAGGGTTGACTAGTCCAGGACAGTCCAGACATGGGAGAAAGGAAATGTTATCCCCTCTTTACAGAGGGGACATGTGTGGCACAGGAGTTTTCCTATGTCAGAAGGGCTGTTGTGGCATAGCTGGGAAGAACATTCAGGCTCTCACTGCTAAAATCCAGGTTCTGGCCTCCAGAGGAACATCCATGTGTGATAGGGTGGTTGTGGCTTCTGCTCCTACCAGACTGAGACAGGAATGGGCAAAAGGATGTTTCTCATTAATGCCTCTTCCCCTGATGTCAGGCTCGAGGCAACTTCAGACTTTGCCATCTCTGAGTGCAGCTTCCCCTTCCTCTCCTGTACCTCCCCCATCATCCAGGCCTGGCATGTCCTTAGCTGCTGAATAACATCTGACCTCGTTCTCAAGGGTCAACAAAGTTCCATGTTACTTAAATCCTCCTCTTTTCCTTTCCTTTCATGTAACTTGCAACCTCAAAGTACATCTTGCCTGTGGGAGCACTGGTCGAAATCCTGGTCAAAATCCCTGTATGATAAGGGTTTGGTCATATATTCAAGAATTTGTATGTAGCTGGAAGTGAAAGAGGTAGCAAAAAGGGTTGGTTGGGGTGGTTTTTTGAGATCCAAGTGAGAATGTAAGAAGAAAACATTCATTCCTCCTGCTTAAATTTGAGCTGGATTCACATTTTGGATCACCATGTTTGCAGATAGAGTGGCTGTAGTCGTGTAATTGCCTCACTCTGTGACCAGCAATGATACATTGCTATTGCAGAAAAGAACAAAGGTGTTGAAAGACATTTTACAGCTTAGAAATGGGGAAATTCTTCCCTTCTTCTTCCACATATATATGCCATAATGTGAACAAACATGGCAAAGTGCAACTATGTGGCACATGTTGAAACTGAAATCTGCCTGATCTTCTCCCCTGGGACTGAATTCGACAAGGCCTTACTATTTCAGGAGTGCTAAAATGAAACAGTAATATACTGCTGAGTTTCATCCAAACCCAGTTTTATTATATGAACCACTTTCATCTACTGCCTATGCCTCGTCCCATCCAAATATGGACAGAATAAACAAAGCAAACCCACAAACTTTGCTGCTGTGCTCAGAGCACACAGCAGCTATCCAGTACACTCATGAAAAAACTAAGATATCTCACCTCTGCATAGGGGATTTTATCTATAGTTCTCAGCTCGCTTTATAAAGCAGAGAAGAGCG
>NW_009919634.1:25033-67423 GCF_000696875.1 Nestor notabilis
GTGTTACTGATGAGAAAGTAGGGTGAATAAGATGTAAACCCGAATTTTTTGGAAGTTTGAATCTTCACTCCAGTGTGGGAAGGCGTAAGATAGCTGTAGGGAGAGTATAAAGGTTTATATTCAAATACGTCTGGTGATGGGAATCCTTAACAGACATTGTGTGGAGGTGCTGCAATTTCTTCTTTGCCAGCTCTGGGAAGAAAAGTGCCTGTTCACCCAGAAATTGGGAATTTTGCCTTAGTAAGGCTGGTAGGAATGCCAGTGGTAGGTTCAGCAAGTTCCCAAGCCTGCTGAATTCATGGGATTCCTTCTAACAGGATCAGGCTTTAGCTGGAAAAGAACTCCTGAGTTACTTCGAGAGCTGTCAAAAAGCTCCCAGTTTAGGGATTTCTAGATCTCCTTCTTCTTTCATGACCCTTCCATGGGACAGCTCTCCTGAGACCCAGGTGGAGAGCAGCCAGCTGAGCTGGTGGCTTTCCATCAAAAAGGACCAGCATGCTCACAAACCTCATCAGTGGTTGATGAGTAGTATAAATAAATAGGATGCAACCAACAGCAATATTATGCAGACACGCATTGTAGTCATTTTAGCTGGATGAGCTCATTCAGTGCCACGAAACAAAGTTTTATAATTGCCTGGGGGACATAGTGGGTGCCTGTAAGGGGCAAATGATATTAATGATGTACTCAGAAAGATTAATGCCATCGTATCGCAGAGTCTCCCATGACTCCAAAGAGCACGTCTATTAATGAACTTACTTATGATTAAAACATGCTGAGCGAAACAATAGTTAATTGAGCAATGGAAAAAAATACAAGGGAAGATTTTATCTTTTATGGAAGCAGATTTATACAATTTAGGTCATGACTAAAATTGTCTTTGAGGTGCATAGGATCATGTTTGCAACCAGAGAATGTCATCGCCTGTTGGACAGGACACAGGAACTGGCCACTGTGGGCATCTTGCCATCCGAAATTAACTGCTGCACATCTGGCATAGAAAAGCTTCACCACTTTCCTCCATTTCACTGTTGCAATATCTACACCATCCTGTCTGCTTGGACAGGCCCACCAAGGGCTACCGAAGCAAAAGGTCTAAGGCAAAGCATACGGATATCAAATGTCTGTGGGTTTGGATAACACCCGCAGTGAGAAATCCAGGGAGTGGTTAACTGAAGGCATGTCAGGGTGTTGCAGGGCATTTGCTGAGCATGATAACTGCTTGTGTGCCTGCTCCTGCTTGTTGGGGGAGGCAGGGAGTGTTTGCCATGCCAAAGAGGGTCTCTGCACACCCCAGCTGTGGGACTGATCCCAGAAGGAGCTCAGGTCTGTGCACCTTGGTCTTGCAGAGGGACTTGCTGAAGGTTTTACTGATGTGGGGAAACGTATCTTACCCTACAGCAAGGTCCTTGACAGTGTCCCCTTGACAGCAGACAGAGGAGGAGCCTGCCTGTCCTACACATTTCCATTTGCAATTGCACTCCTGGATCAAAGGGCTTGAAGAATCCCACGGCCTGTGTGAGTCTGGGTCCATTATGAACTCTTCTTATACATATCTGGTGTTATGCGTGTAAAAGGTACAGGTAAGAGTTAACCATGGGCTCCCTCCACATCAGATAGTTGAACCTGTGAAGGTGCTGGATGACATGAGTTTATGCAACCTGCTCTTCTAGGCAAGACCTTTTTCTGGGATCTTTCAACTTTTTTTATGAGTTGAGAGGAATCTTTTCAACTCTTTTTCTGGGATCTTTCAACTCCTTTTATGAGCCTGGCAAGATCTGCACTTCAACAAGCTAACTCAAGAAGCAGTAGAAGATTCTACTGAAAACTTCTGAAATCTCCAGGCCTGTCCTAACCTGCAGCTTCTCAAGTGGTTTCTATTGTTTCAAGAGCCATGTGGCTGTACTGAAAGGTTTCTTGCACTTCCTCAGGCTTAATTCCCAAAAGTCATCAGAGACACCTTGATCAAAGCATGGCTCTGGGAATCTGCTGCTAGAATATGCTTCTGCCTTGCCCAGCCCCAGGGCCAGAGGTGGGTTGTCCACATCTTGGTGTGTCTGTCCCTGCAAGGGGAATGGTGTTTCTTTGGAGTGGAGCAGGGATGCTGGTCCCTGAGCCTGTTGTGGATTGTGTCCCTGATCATCTGCCACACTTTCAGCTGTAGATCACTTCTTCTCCATGCATTCAGCTGGATGAAACCTCTACCCACCTCTCAGCTTCTTTGGTGCAAACTCCTCGGTCTTTGCTCGAGCACTCAGGGCTTTCGGGCCAGCAAAATGCACCCCGTTCTCCTTTATAAGCAAAGAGCTGTGGTTCATTTTCTGCTTCACATCCTCTTTTCCTTTACAGGCCACACTGTAAATGGCTTTTCCTTTAAAAAAGACACCCCCCCTACACACACACACATGCACATATCCCTCCCTCCATCCTCTGTACGTGCCAGACTCCACATGTGCTCGGTGTGCTTGCCGAGCCCTGCCTTGGCACAGCGGTGGGGCTCCTTTTTCTGGGGCAGCCAGTGTGATCTCACCCTGGACACAGGCATTTTCCTCCTGCTGGAAAAAGAACATTTGGGCTATTAGCAGAGAGGAAGCTCACAGTGTCATGTAAGTTTATATCAAACAATTGTTGTACCAAAGGAGCTGGAAAAACAATTTTTTTAAGCACCACTGTATCATTTCCCATTTTCTTTTTTAAACAAAAGCTCAAATATTTCAGCCATAAAAAAGTGGACAATGTATTAACTCTTTATGTTGTTTGCATGCAAACAAAAAATAAGTGGAGGTTTAAGCCCAGAACCCCATATCTCTAATTCCTCATGCTGGATCCTTATCTTAGAGTTGCGATTCAAATAAGCTCTAATAAAAGTTATGCACCAGCCAAGGCAGGAAATACAGTACTTGCCCTACCCTTTCTATCTTGTTCCCCATGATTACAAACCTATTGAGTGTGCCATAAGGAAACACACAATAGAATGAGATCAAATAATAAATGGAAGCAATATATCAGCCATATACTCCTGTAGCCCAAAACAACTTTCACCTCCAGTTTGAGTCCATAAGGCCATGAACAGAACAGCGTGTATTACCCTTTATGGGTAATAGGCATATTATGGGTAAAGGAAAAAATGTCAGTTGATTTTGCTGGTGATCACATAACAGAGTTTCCCAAAGGAAACTTAGAAGAGATGTGTGGATTCCAGTTATGTGTTACAATGTTGACTTTTATTTAACAATTTATTTCAGAAGATAGGTATTTTCTTGATCTCTATGAACTTTTTTTAACTGGGGATGTGAAAAGCTGTGGTACCCCAAACCCAGTGTGTTTTCTCATCTCTGGGGACATTAAATTCTCTACCAAGTATTTGTCCAGAATTATCTCTAAATTGGATAGAAGCAAAACATCCTCCCATGGTTTGCATCCTGACTAAAGTCTTATAACTTAATTTGCAGAAGTCTATGCTCTGTTCTCATCCCCAAACTACAAGAATTGCTCTACCTTGCTACACAAAGTCTGGGTTAACTCAAAATTAGGAAAGGCCAGTGATTTTGTCAATAATTTATTTACTGTGGTACACTGACATTTTATCTGTTGTTCATAAAACTTAACAGGGAACTGAATTGCATGGTGTAAACCATGCTACCGTAGGTGTAAACCATGTTACCCTCTATGCTCATGTGAAACATATTATGTCTTACAATGAATTTTTTTATGATAAATGACTCAAAAAAGTCACAGAGGGCTGTCTCTATGAAATTATTTATGTGTTGTAATGCAACTTTAGCATTAATAATACAGTTTTACTGCTAATACCTTATTAGATTTTGCAACCTGAAGGTTGATATAATACACAGCACGAAACACCATTTTGCCTGTAAAAGGTTTAGCAAAGGCTAAATATCCTTAAAGTACACTCATGGCAATATAAATATTTTGAGTTCTTTTGCAATCATGGTTTTGTTAAGCAGCAGAATTACTTTTGTTGAACTTGTAAACTTTCCAGTACAAACTTGCTTTTGTTGACAGTATGTTTTTTGTAGCATTTTCAAGATAAAACTATTTTGATGATCAGAAGAACCTGGCACTTACTTATAAGAAAAATGGGAACAAATGTTGCCGTTATATTTTGTTGTATTGTGGTAGGCACTTGCAGAGGATAAAGTACTAAATGCATGGGAGCTGATGAGACATAATGTTAATAAGAATGATGTAAATACATAAGCAGATAATTGTCTGGACCGTTGCATGGAGTTAAGCGTTTTAAGCAATTATCTGTGTTTATTGACTGGTCCATATGCATCTGTGTCTACTGTTCCATGAGCATTACCAGCTAAGAGAGATGAAAACCTGCTGAGAAACTGTGTTGAAGTGCACTGATGAAAGCTGTGAAGTGGGGACTCAGCCTAGGCTGACAATGGGGTGTTTCAGTGAGCTCGGACTTTAAATTAGGGCTGGGGTTGCAAGGAGAGGACCTGGTTGACTTGGTTTCCAGTCATGCCTTTACTCTGAAACTTCATGAACCAAGACTATTGCTATCATTCTCCTCTACCAAAAGCCATCTCAGTGTGGCTTCTTGTTTGCAAAGGGGATGTGAACGCAGCTGCTGGGGCACGTAACAGTTGGTAGCCTTTTGCTATGTATGTTGGAGGGGATGAACTAAATACTCACAGCCTGTGTGCAGGAGGAGAAAATGACACTAATGTGTGTGGAAAAACAAAAGGAGGCAAGCAGGAAACAAATGAAAAAAATCCATGAGAAATCGGATTTTGTGGTGTGTTTAACCATAGCTGGGAGGGGGGTGCCGATGAAATGAGAAAGTTTCCTTGCTTGCCTGTAGGGTTTATTTGTTTTTTAAAGTTTCATTTAAAAAGAACAGGAAAAATAGAGCAAAAAGTCAAGTGTCTCATCAGGTGGTGACTCAGACAGCTCAAGCTGTGAGCAACTCTGCGATTTCTCAGTAAACGGCATGTGGTTCTCTCTGCCTTGGTGCAGAGACCCCCTTGAAAGACCCGTTTGGATGAGCTAAAATTTATGCTGGTGTCTAAAGCTAGGCAAGCAGATGGATTTTTATTGGAAGAAGAATGTCCTGAATGAAAGCAGGATTAACTTTGTGGAAAATCACCTGTGCTAAATACTAGTTTGGGCTAGTGACTGATTTAGTGGCAGTGGATGGCAGAAGCCAAACATCTGTTTCCCTCGATCCTTTTGAAACGTTTCCCTCATCCTTTCATAGTGCCAAGCCTACAAGTATTTCAAGATCAAAGCGTTCAGCTTCCTGAGCATTTCCTATATTTAGCAAATACCTGTATGAAGCAATGACATTTCTCAATAAGAGATGAGTTGACAAGTGAACTGTGATTCCTACCTGTGTGCACAGCTTCCTCCCCAGTACCCAGCCTAGTCATGAGGGCCATGGCGACACATGCCTGTAGTGTCAGGCTCATTTCATATAAGGTCTCACATCTGTCGATCAATGATGGGCAGCAGTAGGATCTCCTTTATTAAAGATGTCATTGATCTGGGTTGTATAACATTACAGGAGGGCAAGACTTGGGTTTCCATGTAAATTGCCAAAATTTTGTCAATTTTTTACTTTAGTACCTCCTTTAACATTTAATGCAGATCACCTGAAATCTTTCACTTTGATAATCTCTAAATATTTTATTTATCAGTCAAGCTACTATTAATTTGCTATGTGTTTTATAGAGACATAATGTAGGATCCGTATGCATCTGTCGATATCCATTGATTTTCTCATTCATTGAAAAGGTTAAAATGGAGCATTCTGAGAACCCAGAATCTAAGATACTTTCCAAAACATATTTTATCCAGTTTCTCTGGAGAATTTCCCACCAGTTCTATAATGAAGCCATTCAAAATAGACTAAACAGACAAAGTATTTAAATGACAATATTCCAAATGGCAGACACTTCAGAGAGAGGCACTAGTACATGCTATGTGTTTTTTGACACATCTCTGTTCTTTGGTACAGTATGTATTTCAAAACATTTCTCTTTTTTCCATTATATTCTTTGAGGAAGGAGTGCTCATTGGAACAAACTTTCTATCCAAATGCACACAGGATGAGGGTTATCATAGTTGAAAAAGATGTCTAATTTCCCTTTTATTAATTAATGGCAATACACCATGCGTTTGTTAACAGTTACGTTATGGGTTGTGGATTTTTTTTCCCCCTAACATTATCTTCTATTTCTAAGGCCTCAAGTATTTTCTTAAAGAACAAGAAAGTTGAAGGTATCTGTACCCATGTGAAGCTTCTAGGAGAGCTCAGATAGACTGAAAAAGCATTTCCAAGAGCTGACTGAATTGGATAATTTTTATTTTCCAGATTTTTTCTCTCTTTTCCCTGTCTCATCCATACTGACATGACTGTCATCTTAATTACATGATACTGTGCTTGTTCAAACTGCATTTCCCTATTGCTGATGGAATAGCAGTTCTCCCATCAAGATGCATGAAAGTGTATACAGTTGTGGGTGGGGGAAGGAATTTAATATATTTTTATGCAGAACTCATCTATACTCAAAAAATGAGCCAATTTCCATGTGGAAACAGATTTGGCCTCCTTTAAAATTTGGCTGACTTCCCTGGAAAATGTATCCATTTTGGCCAACAACTCTCTAAACTAACAGAACTTTCTTTGCAAACATTTTGAACCCAAAATGCAGTACAGAAAACTTTTCAGGATGAGTTTGTTTGCTGTTTTATACTTCTCCAGTTGTCACTCAGCTATGAAATTGGCTTGGTGTCATGGTGAGCAGCTTCAGTCTTTCCAAAAGTGCAAACCAGCAACTACAGCCACAAGCAATTGAAAACCTGAGTTTATCCTCTCATCTGGAGCGTGGTATTGGCCACAGCATAGAGCTCCCTGGTGCCATGCTGGCATATTCATTCTGCATTCATGGAGAGGGATGGCCAGCCCAAGCCAATCCCCCCAAAACCCCTAAATCCAATCCTACCTCATGGTCTGAAACATCATGATAAACATCCAGGCACACTGAAAACAGAGAGAAATGTGTCCTTTTGCTGTTGTTGTGAAGCTGTATGAGTAAATTCCTGGGCATCATGCTAAGGCTTTACTGTAGAGTTTGTCTTGTGCCCAGGATGGATTTCAACATCTGGCTGCAGACCTGGTGAGTGCCTTGCCTTTGCTTCTAGAAATGTCCAGTGTACTGGGGGACGAGTACAGCTTTGCACAGTGTCCTCAGGGCTCACACAAACAAATGAGGTGGGAGCAGCAGCAAGAAAGAAGGCACCTCTTCCTTTTGAGAAAGGCTGTTCTGTTGAGGGGAGGGGAGAGGAATGTGCAGTGTAAATACCTGACATTGTCTTACTCTTTAAATCATGAACTTTCTTTCCTTCTAGCCTCTCTATCATCCCAGTCCTGTTAAATCTCACTCTCTGACTACATGGCTTTTGGTGTCTGTCATCTATTTTGCCCACCCCAAACAGCACATACTGGGCTTTGCTGCCAGAGGGTTTCTACCTTCGTGATGAGTTTTAACACGTGATTGTATCTATCTTTCCCTTTTGAAATCGTATGTTAAAAACTCCAATATAATTCTTTTTCTTGCCAATGTCAATGTCATAGGAAGGATATTGTTATTTGGGTTGTTAATGTGTTATTCTGGGTTGTCACAGCAAGAATATATGATTATTCTGTTCAATTTTTATTTAGGAATGTCTTTAAGGTTCAGATTTAAATGGAATTAACCGATTTTCTCAAGCAATCGGTGTGTAATTTGGACAAGAAGATATTTAAATTGGAAAAAAACAGCCAGTTCTAGTACTCTTTCATCTTTCTGATAGTTTTACATCTCTTCTTGACTTTACTGTCAAGAGAGTATGTCAAGAGACATACTGAAGCCAGGTCAACTGATCAATATATTTATGCAACAGTCAGGAGCTGCCATATGGTGACATTCTCCTCTGAGCCTGTTCCCGACTCCTGGCTCAGTCTATTCCTGGATTTACTGAGAATCCTCTGAGAATAACAGCTGGGTGTAAAATGATAGCCCGAGGGTGCTGTCCAACACACACTTCAGATTTCGGATTATTTATATATTTAGGCAGATAGAGATGAAGTGGAGCTCACTCTCCTTATGGTTTCTGATTATAGAAAGTGGGTTTTTGTACATGCCCACCAAATGCTCTGTGACTGAGGGAGTGCAACAGTTTTCTGGATGAATGTGGTCTTGGTATAGGCATGTCTACAAAATGAACCTACTGAAACACATAATTGTGGGTTTAAGGAGATGCTCGTCTTTAGCACTGGTTGCTATTGTAAATACTGAGACTGCTGGAAAGCCCTAAATGGTGGATGAAAGCCTTTAATGGTAGATTGAACTTTCTGAGTTATCCAAGGGGAATTCCTGGAGAAAATGGTAGAAGTCAGCTCCCTGACCTCAATTACACCTGCTTGGTCTTCTCAGGTTTATTGATGCATACTTTTGGTATATTGTGTTGGCTCCATGACCATTTCTGCATGTGCACAGAGCAGCAAAGTACTAACTAATTCACTCTATGTTTGGCTGCACCTGGAAACCACTTGTTTCCAGACCATCTTAGAGCTGCTTGTGTCACTTCCCTCCAGCACACGCTGCTCAGGACTACAGTCAAAGGAAGTTGAAGTCTTCCCCAGTGCAGATTTTGCCTTTCAGTCTGCATTAGCTCTAAATTGCATGGGAAGTGAACTGGTTTACAGTTCACACTGGATGCAGCTCTGCTTGTGGGCTTTGTTCCCACCCTATATGCACTTCAACAGCATGTCCAATCTCAGTACTGCACATCCAAGCTCGTATGAACCAATAGCCCCAACTGTTTGTCTTTGGCCTGGAAAAGGGTTGTCTGAATTAGAGGAATTGCTTCTAACTTACTCTGCAAAAGGCTTCAAATAACCCCAAATTACTCACTTTTGGAAAACTTCTAAAGGACCCTACAATTTAGGCCAGTCTTTTTTAAGTGTATGGGCAGCATGGGATATGAGGGCATGAAGTAATGAGAAAGAGAAGGAATCAAGTTTTACAGATAGCATAGTAGTTTAGTCTAGATGATAGGTAACCACAAATTACTTGATGCTTGATGGCTGAACAGCTCACACCTCTTCTGTGAGGATGCAAACTGCAATAGGACACTTGGGATGAGGTGGTGCTGGCGGGGCTGGATTTGTGCCCCCTGATGAATGTGTGCCTGGAACAGTGACCATCACTTAATGTGCTTCGTTTTAGATATACACTAGCCCCATTTCATCCAGGACCTTCTCACACTCGTAATTGTTTTCAAGATCGAACCTGTAGGCACCACCCAAAATGATTCACATTTCTAGAGGCAACTGTTCCCATAAAAGAATGAGTTATATTTTGTACATAGGAGTGAATGACCCTATGGAGAGTAGAATATTTTCCTAGCCAGCTTGTTTCTATGCCGGAAAACACTACCCTAAAATTAATTCATCCAAGGATTTCCAGATACAACTTCCAATTGACTTTAGAAGTAAGATGGATTTTCCAGACAGACAGAGGCCAAAGGACATTTTAACCTGACTAGTCATTTGTAACAGAGAGATGTGCATGAACTGTCGAGAAAATAGCTTTTGGTATATCATGATAGGACCTCATAGTTCAGTTCTGTGCTCTACCATTAGAGATAAATGCCTGAAGTTCAATAACATCTGCTGTCACTTCCCTGTCTTAGGATGGAAGGCAAAAGGAGAGAAGAGCCAGGTTTAAGCACAGTTTCATGCAGACCTTTGAAGATTTATGCTGCAAAGTGTTTTGACATTTATAAGGCACATTTAATCACCACAGGTGGCGTAGGGTACATAGATACTTTACTGCTGACACTGAGAAATTGCAGGAAATATTTCAATGTGGTCATGGTATAATGGGAGGTGTTGGTATCACTTGAGGTTATGTAGTGCAATTAGTAGTTCATGGATGTATTCCTGGGATTATTCCTAGAACAGGAACATGGGGTTTGAGCTGGGTAATTTAGCCCTCTGTCCCCATCACCTCTTGGAATCCAGTTGCTGCCTTGACTTGGATGTTGTCTCCTGTCCCTGCAAATAACACAGCCATAAGGGAGGGCATGTCAGGGCCAAGGCTGAGCACCTGGATAATGTGATGATCAGAGAATGTTACACTCAATTCCTCATTCATCTATATGACCCAGAAGTGATGTGTCCTACACATGTGAATGAGAAAACAGAATAAAAACCAGCAGCATGCAGTTGATTCAGATCCCATGAATGGGATCAGCCATAAGGTCAACCCCATTCCTAACTTTCAGGAAAGGACTGAGTCCAGCCCTTGTCTACCTTCCCTCAAGTCACTGAATTATCTGTCTTCAAGGTGTTTCTGAATAAGAGTCCTTGCAGCTCTGTCCTTCAGTTACACAGTGGCCACACAACAAAAACAATTAAAAATGTAGCTAAAAATTTGTTTCACATTTTAGGTAGCCTCATATAAACTCAGAAAACACTGAACATCTTGAACAACCAAATCCTGAGAATGAAATAAGCACCTTCTCCATAAAACGAGAGGGGGTCCAAGGAGATGAAGTCCAAGGTCCACCCAGGGGTCCAGTCAGGAGCAAAAGGAGATAGGGCTGGAGGAAGGATTACCTACGGTGTAACTGAGGTTGGTACTGAAGGCCCTCAAGCTGAGCTGAAATGGGGTCCTGGGCCATGGGCATGTTGGGGTGAGAGGGTGTCAGGAGAAGCTGGGCAGGAACATTAACACATACTGATGCCCTCAGGGACTGGATGCTCTCTGCTATTTCCTTTACATTTCTTAAATTATCCCCATGGGGCAGAAGGATAGGCAGCAGCAGCTTGGCAAGGTAAGCAGTGTCAGCTTGTTAAAGACTTCTCTGAGCTTAGCAGCCCTTGAGGGGATGCAAACCAAAGAAGACAAATTATTGAACCGAGCCAGTGTCCGAGGAGCTCTCTGCCATACGTAGCAGTTTATATGCCTCAAGCAGCCTTGAAGAAAGTAACCTGTAAGTTGTGTAACTGATTTCAGCAAGACTAAGGCTAAAGCTGTATGTTTAGAGAATCCTGTTAGGAAAAAGATTTTACAATTCCCTTTGAAAACAGCAGCTTGGTGTGATGAGGACTTTCTTCATTGCTGGATGTTTATTCAGAACAAGAACAACAGTTACATATTGTATGAGTATGGCTGACCACATAAGGGGGTCTGTCCCTAGCTGTTTCATGGCTAAAATCCAAATATAGCTTCATCCCATATATATGCCCATATAAACACAGGCACCTTGCTAACATGTGTGAGTTAGGAATGAATTTGCCGTAGGCTCTTTCAGTAATAAATGGAGGAGAGACGAATCTATGACTCAGATCTCTGAGAGCTAAACTAATATCTGAAAGGAGAAGGTGGCTTTGCTTTGCTCAGGCCGCCGCTTTTTATGGCGACAGGCAGACTGGCATCTCTTTCCTACACCTCGGTGTAGGGGTGCACTCAATCTCATTGTCTGTGTCACCAACAAAGACATTGAACAGTGCCAGTCCCAATACAGATCCCTGAAGAACACCACTCATCACTGGTGTCCACTTGGGCATTGAGCTATTGACCACAACTCTTTAAGTACGACCATCCAGCCAATTTCTTATCCACCAAGTGGTCCATCCACCAAATCCATGTCTCCCCAGTCTAGAGACAAGGATGTCCTGTGGGACAGTGTCAAATGCTTTGTATAAGTCCAGGTAGGTGACATGAGACAAAACGCTCTTCTGTTATTCACCAACACTGCAACCCCTCGTAGAAGGCCACCAGATTTGTCAGGCACTATAAGACCAGTCATGTCCTTATTTTCCATGTGTCTTAGCATAGTTTCCAGGAGGATCTGCTCCCTGGTCTTGTACCAAGGTGAGACTGACAGGCCTGTAATTTCCCAGGTTCCACTTTTTTCCCTTTTTTAAAATGGGATTATATTTCCCCTTTTCCAGTCAGTAGGAACTTCACTGGACTGCCACAACTTCTCAGAAGTGGTGGATAGCGGCTTAGCCACTTCATCCACCAGTTCTCTCGGGACACACAGACACATCTTGTTGGGTCCCATGGACCTTTTTGCACCTTCAGGTTCCTTAGATGGTCTTGAACCTGATCGTCTTATACAGTGGGCAATTCATTCTCGCAGTCCCTGCCTTTGCCTTCTGTCACTTGGGCAGTGTGGCTGGAGCAAAAAAATCATTGAGCACCTTTGTTCTTCTCCATGTTCTGGGTAACCAGGTCTCCTGTTTCCTTCCAGAGAAGGACCACATTTACTCTTGTCATCCTTTTATCCCTGATGTACCTATAGGAGCTTTTCTTGTTGCCCTTGACATCCTGGCCAGATTAAATTCTATCAGGGCTTTAGCTTTCCAACCTCATCCCTGGCTGCTCAGATAATTTCTCTGTATTCCTCCCAGGCTGCCTGTCGTTGCTTCCACCCTCTGTGAGGCTTTGTTTTTGTATCTGAGTTTGTCCAGGATCTATTTGTTCATTCATGCCTTTCTGTGGCTTTGTCTGACATCTTTGTTGGGTTGCATTGCTCCTGAGCTTGGAGGAGGTGACTCCTGACTATTAACCAGCTTTCTTGAGCCCCTCTTCCCTCCAGAGCTTTATTCTATGGTACTCTACAAAACAGATCCCTGAAGAGGCCAAAGTCTGTTCTCCTGAAGTCCAAGGTAGCGAGTTTGCTGCAAACCCTTCTTGCTGCCCTAAGGATCTTGAACTCCACCATTTCATGGTCATGGCAGCCAAGGCTGCCCCCAGGCTTCACATTTCCCAGCAGCCTCTCTCTGATGGTGGTGACAAAGTTCAGTATAACACCTCTCCTCATTGACTCTTCTATCACTTGGAGAAGGAAGTTATGACCAACACCTTCCAGGAACGTCCTTGATCGCTTGTGCCCTGCTGTGTTGTCCCTCCTACAGATATCAGCGTGGTTAAAGTCTCACATGAGGACCAGGGCTTTTGAATGTGAGGCTGCTCCTGTCTGTCTAATGAGGGCTTCATCTACTTGGTCTTCCTGGTCGGGTGGCCTATAGCAGACTCCCACTGTAATATCCTCTGTCCCTGCTCTCTCTTTAATCCTGACCCATAAGCTCTCAATCAGCTCCTCATCCATCCATCCCCAGGCAGAGCTGCATGCGCTGCAACTGGTCATTAACACAGAGGGCAACAGACCCTCCTCATCTCCCCTACTTGTCTTTGCTGAAGAGCCTGGGACTTCCATGAAATCCCTTACTGCCCAACTATGTTGTTGCTTAGAGAGCTTTCGTATGGGGATGGTTAAGGGCCCTCCAGGCCACAAAGCAACTGTCTCTCCTGATGCAACTGCATTAATAGAAGTGATGGGAGGACACTAATCTGGGAGAAATGTGAGCTGTGGGTGGGAGATACAAGCCAGAGCCCTGTAGCTGCTAAAAATGTAGGTGTTCAGCCTAGACAAAAATGAAGAACTGTGTGTGCTGCCTTTGGATATAGGGCCCTCGTGGGGAGTCCTAAGCGAAACACCGTGTATCCTTGCTCAGTGTCTAAGTCTGTTACTGCTCTCTGACAATAATGAGAGGAAAATACTATTTCACCGCCACAGGTGTGTTTTATTTCCTGACAGTTACTGCAGTGAAGCAAGTTTCCCAACTGGCAGCAAAATGAGATGCTATAATTTCCAAAGTGTTTGGGCAGTTTGCAGGGCTTGGCAGACAGTGGAAACTTCTTCAAGAGCTGGAGGCTAGAAAGTTGCTTGGCGGTATAGAAGTCTTCCCCTGCATCCCCATGTGCCCCCCAGAACTGACCTTGCACCCAGGGAAGCTGGTGGAGGTCTGGCCCCTGCTCTCTTGGGGAAAAATGGCAGCCAGATATGGAAAATCACCCTCACTGAGAATAGCCAGCCAGAGCTGACAGCCTGAATGGGTCCAGTTAGGAATGAAAAGCCCCAGCTGACACCCCGTGCTGCCAGTAATACTTCTTTTGAGTCAGACTCTGCATAGGAACTGCACTGGGTTTACTAATTTTCACCAACATGCTGTGTGGGTACTTTCTTTGCTATGCATTTCTGTGAATGAAAAATGCTGCAGTGGGTTTACCAATTTCCAGCAGTGTGCTGTCTGGGGACTTGCTCTGATACACACTTCTGTGAATGAAATCTTAGCAGTGTCGATTCCAGTCACTCTGAATATTGGCACTGTTTATAACTTGTATCTGAAACCAATCCAGTCTAGACCTGGCACGTCACCTTTGCTATGAACAGATCCAAGCACTTTTTGTTTGTGTGGTGTTGGATTTCTCAACCCAGGTTTCATAGCTCAAGAGTTTCTTTCACTCTTTCTCTTCTTGTTTTCTTTTTAGTTCTCTGTCTGAGTTACATGGGCTTTATTTCTCATTTATTAACTTACGGATGAGAAGCAAAGGCTTACTATGTATTTGGTTTTTTATCTTTTTACTCTAGCTTTGCCATAGTATCTTTGATATTGTTCAGAAAAGATAATTAAATGAATCAGGTCACACAGCCAAAGACTTCCTAATACATTTGCAAGCAAACATTTTGCCACTGTTACAACTGGTACAAGTAATGGTAGTATTTCTGTTTGTTATTGGTTGTCTGAGATCAGCACTGATTTTACAAACGGTGATACCAATAGGTAAGCTGTGAACCTGAAAGCAGCCTCCGTCTGTCTGATCTTCAGGACTGCTGGGTTGTTTAGGTTAATTCTGGACTAGCATGTATAATTGGAAAGTGAGTCATTATCTAATCACAGTTGGTCCATCTTTGTTTAGAGCTGTATCTTGTACTATAGACAAAGACATACTTGAAAGTGGAGGAACTTGCAGTCTACCAAATGACCGTTGAGAAACAGTTACATGCAAAACCTAGATGCAAAGATGGGCCTCCATAGCCTGTATTTCAGTAGGAAGGGGTCTGCTGGGTCCCTTCTGCCACTGTTCTCTTCTGAATGCCGCTGAGAGCTACGGTGTGCTTCACCACAATGTAGTTGCTGGCAAAAGTTTGGCATGCATGTTAAGTAAAAGTTGTGCACATTTTGCAAGGATTTAAAAAAACATATGAAATGTGTATTGACAAACAAACAAAAATTACTGGGAAAAGTATATGTTAAAAATCCTGAAAGCCTTAGTTTTTGTTCATGCTTAGCGAATCAGTCTTTACAATTGGATCAGAGTTGGGCAATGTGGTTTTAATATCCCACAGAATTGTTAATATATTTCTTTGATATTGCCCTGAGGACCAGATTGAGGACCCCAGTTCCTACTGGGATCAATGAGAGTTATGGGCACCCAACAGTCAGTGCACTTTATAGAGTATAAGAACCATCTCACACTGACAGCTCCCCAAAAGCTGTTGTGTGTGGGGGAATATTGAACAGGAGTGTTTCTGGAAGTAGGACATAGAAATAGGAACCATGTGAGTATCTGTCAGGATGTTTATGAGCTTATGCTGATAAGATTTGGGGAAAACTCTGAAACTGGTACTGTAGCCAGGAATGAGAACTGGATGGTCTACCAGAAGCAAAAATGTTTTGATAAAACATATTTTAATGCAGTCAAATGCAGTACATACAGGGCCAAAGAGAGCAAACAGTAACTGAGAATTATCCAGGGGCCACTGGAAACACTAATCAGCCTGAGTTCTGTTGTCATGGTTTATCCAGTGGGTATGGACCAAGAAGCACTTTGAGTTGAGTATGGAGATCATTTAACCTAAACAGTGAAGACAATGAAAAAGCTATACTTGATTTCAGTGCCTATAATTGACAGAAATACCATAACAATGATTTGAGGATTAAAGAAAATGCCTTGACAGGCAAAAACATTTGGGATGGAATTCTGTGATCAGACAGCCCAAAGGAAGTGAAGTAACTGAACTGGTTACAACATCTACATACCTCCACATGGAGAAAGTACCAGCTTTAAAGTGTTCTTTCTGCTTGTGGAGAGCATTACAATGAGGGCCTAAGTGCTGGAAGCAGGCAGTTTCAGGCTGACAGTGAAGCATGAGTTTTAACAGTGATGATCATTAACCTTTGAAACAAAAACTGGCAAGAGAAACAGCCATTTGTCCACCTCATACAGCCTTCAGCTCAAAATTTGTGGCCTTTCTAGAGAGAGTAATGTACTTTAGTATTGCACAAGTCAGAATTCTTATCCCATTATCAGATAACTGGGAGAAATGTAGTGTCCTTTGAGAAAAGTTACGTAAATTGATTCAAAAGCCCTCTTATTCCTTAAAAGCTAAGAGCAAAATTGTGTATTGGGCTATTTCAGGTTCAACTATTTAAGTTCTCTGAATATTTTGAGCTAGCTAGTTTTCCCTAATTGCATCAAATAGACAGTGACTAGTGAAGGAATCCAAGGACACATCTACATCTTCAGGTGCAAAGAGATGTCTAGGAAATGTGGATTTGGTGTCTGGCTTTCCAGAGAAACACCAGGAGCAATGGAAGTAGAAACTCTGCGTCTCCCCACCTGAAGCATTATAAGTATCACAGTTTCCCACATCCCCAGAGTAATTGCTTTCAATATCCAGTGTAAACTGCTAATCAAGCCACTACTAATCAAATGTAATTAGGGTAACCCACTAATCAAGCTCCAGATTTCACAGGACCTGAAAGACATGTGAGAGGTTACAGAGCAGCCTTCATGAGGGCTGTAAAGGAGATTGCAAAGGGAAATGAATGTATATGCATTTATTTTCTGTCTGGCTCCCAGACTATTTCACTCTAGTTTTCCATTTTGGTTTCTGAACAGATTATTTGTATGTAATGTTTTGAATGCTGTGTTTTACAAACTTGTAAGAAGACAGTCTCCCTATTGCAAAGAGCATTTTCCATGTCATCAGTGAAGAGTTCAGACAACTTATTTATATTAGATATCTGGATCAAGTGAAAGGTGACCTCTCACTGCTTTCAAGCAGAATACATCCTCTGGCCAACTAGAGAGCCTGTGGTAGCCAACAGAGAAACATGTGCTTCTCCTGGCTCAGCAACAAGTAAAGCAATACTGGGATACTGCAGAAGGTGAGGGGACGCAGAAGATCAGACGTGGGGTGGTGGTGCTGGAGGTAATCTGGGGGGAGAGACAGTGAGTCTGCAGTGGGAGGAGGTGGGAGCAAGATAAGGAGATGCTGGATTTGGAGCAGGACAGTTGTAAGGGACAGGGGAGACCTAACTGTAATATGTGCTTTGCACTCAGGCTGAGGCTGCTTCAAATGAGGGCAGTGGGTATTTAGCACCTTCTCTTCCCCAGGCCCTCACTGCTGATGCTTGCATATCTTTTCTACCCAGCCAAGTCAGCTTGTGCTTGGGAGAGATTTAATATCAAACGCAGTGTGAAATTCAATCTCTCCTGTTAGACGAGCTCTGACAATGGAGCTGCCATGTGCTTGGTGGGTCATGTCAGCATTAATTTACTGCCCCTGGGTGCTGCAGAAATGTCTCAAGACTGTCACACTCTCACACTGCTGAGCTCTTGGTTTGTACACGGTGACCAGGCAGAAGGTAATCACAGAGATGGGGCCTTTCAGTGGGGGAAAAAAGCATTCAAAACCAGCCACAGGCACCCTCCAGTATTAATAGAGGTGTGTAAATTTATGTGGACTGGAACATTATTGACAACACAGAAAGCCACCAAATCAGAGTTGGTGAAAGAAGAATTCACAGGACATTCAAGGAAAGGAGGAGGGAGGGCAGAAGCAGTGTCTTTAATTTATAATCAAGGGACACCAAGTAAAAAAAGTGTCAGATGACCCTTGCTCAAGTGTCAAATCCACTTAGACAGAAACAGAGGAGGTTAACTTCTTTTACCATACATAAAGCATATATAAAACTTCAGTGGTTTTTGGTATGAATAATAATAATAATAAAGGGAAATAATAAATAGCACCTTCCAGCTGAGCCAGCTTCAATGTCTTTCTCATGTCCTAACCCAGGCAATATTGCTGCTGTTTGGTTCAGGCTGCTCTTCCCACAGTTACAGAGTTACAGCACATATGAGGTTAATTCTGCAATTTTAATTCCATTTCCCACTGAGCATTTTTTCATGTATTTCAAATAGTGCGAGCAAAGATACGCTGTTTTGCTTACAGAAACTGAGAACAAAGAAATCAGAACTGAAATAAGAGGTCTCCTCGTTAAAGATAAAACGTAGATACTATATGGTGCAGTTTAGAAGGCAGACTCTGCAGAGTTAAACTCTCTTAGAATGTGCAAGCTCAAGGGCCCAAGCAGATTTGCCTGTCCCCACACTGCCCCTGTCTGTAATTCAGAGATACCTAATTTTGCGCTCAGTTCTTTGGCATTGGATTAAAGTCCATGTCCTCCTTTATCTCAGATTATTGGCCTGAATGGGAAATCAGGTTTAAATGGTTTGAAGACAGAGGAAATTTTTCTTTCTAAATAGATACCACAAAGGCCAAATATTCAGTTAAAATACTGTTTGTGTAGGAAAGAAGCCAGTAAAATCATGCACAAAGGTGATGAGCCACACTGTAAGCTGATTGAGTTATCTGACCTAGACCCCTCTGATGCTGCCAGCAGGACCTCCTTCAGCAACAGTCTGGGGGATGAAACTATGGTTTTTGTGATGGATGTCCCATATGGGTCTGACAGAAATCCAGCTTTCATTCTCAGGATTCCCACAATCTGTTTTCCCTGCTGTTTCCCAAGTGAAAACACAACATTAGTCCCTCTAGTAATGACAGAGTCAGGTCCTGTAAAGAGCGTGGGGAGTCACTATGCCCTTGAGGAGCATGTGGTGCTGTGTCTCAGAGGAGTAGCAGTACTCTCCAGCTCACTGATGGTACTTCTGTATTGCAAGGTGGCTGAAGTTGAGCCTGACTGTGAGTCTATCTGATGTCTTCCTAAAAACTACAATGAGGTGACTTTCCCAAACTTGTGAGGAAAACCTGTGGTCCTTCGGACTCTGTTTTGGGGTGGACTCTTACCTCAGTTTGTTTGAAATCTCACAAAAAATCATGCAGCACCCTGATCAGTCCTGGCATGAAGTTATACTGGTACAAACTTAGGTTGGAAATTATCTCACTGGCCTTTATCCACCTAAACATTTGCCCTTCAACCTAACCTAGTCATGTAGAGTCCTGCTATGTCCAATAAAGGTAGACACCTCCATATGGCAAATCATCCTATCCTAAGAGAAACATCTGAACCACTACCTGCCTTCCCCATGGACTACAGACAGACTGAGTGGCTGGTTCAGGCTAGATGGCTAAGGGTGAAAGAACTGAACCCCAGTTTAAGCCACAGAGTCTTAGTCTTCATGGAAAAGCTGCTTTGGCTAAGTGAAAACAGCGTTTTCTCTAATGCCTACACTCACTGTGAACTCACAGCTGCTCGCTGGGTTGCCCTGATACACGCTTCTGGCTTTTGTTGAGCAACCTTTAGATGCAAAGGTTGTATTCAAAGCTGCTTCCCAGCTTTCTGCTTCTGCCATGAGCAGGGCTGGCTGCACAGTGGTGAGATGCTGTACTTTTTGTTATGAGACAGCCTTATTCTTTTTTATGGGCTCTATTACTGGGGCAAAGGTTTAAGGAAGAGGTGTGCCTATCGCTCATTTGGCACCCAGTGTTGTCAGCCTTGGGAACAGTCTGATTTTTATTATCAAAGTGTTCCCTGGCCTCACAAATTACCAGGTAAAATCCTACAGCTTATGAAGCAAATCATGCTAAACAATCATAATGCTCCCTTCTGGCTGTTCAAGAACTTTTCCCTCCTTACACTAGCTTCACACCTATTTGATCCCTCTAACTTTATATAATTTTGCAGGAGGATTGCACCTTCTGAAATCATGCCTTTGAAGCTGTCTCTTTTTTTTGCACAGATGGCTGTGCAAAAACTAGGAGTCACTTCTGACGAGGGTTTACACAGAGGATCAAAGTGCAAAGCGTAAAAGTTCTTCCTGTACCGAAGCAAGAAAGTTATAGAAAAATTAATATAAATGCTAAATCTATGAGGGACCATCACGCATTGTGCTATGTATAAAATCACCTCATGCAAGTACCACAGCCCTCCTGTTTTCCACCAGTCTTACATAGGCAGGCTTTCCCCTTCTAATTTTGTTGTTGCTGTTCAAATTCCACCATCCCTTTGTGGCACTAAGTGTGTAACTCACAGGTGAATGGGAGATGAAATCACAACCCAGATCATGGAGAGCTGACTCATAAATGTTTCTGTATCTCTCCAAACACCTTCTCTCTCTTCCTCTTCCCTCCTGGCCTGCAGTGCATGGAAAGGTTTTGTCATGGAGGACACTGATGGGAAGGAAGGAAACGAAGGCCATTGCAGCCACCTGCTTGGACGTCCACCTCAAAGGGCAACAGCAACCCCAACATGCAGTCAACCAAGTTGAGCATATCTGAATACAGAGTTCACCAACTCTTTGGGGTTAGGGGGTATAAGACCTTTGCCTGAGCTGCATCCAACGCTGAAGCCTCAAACAACAGCAGCAATAGATGGTGCCAGCAAGAGCTGAGCCAACATTGTGCTGGATGTGCTCTGTGCCATATTACGTCTGAGGCATGCCATTCTTCCCACATACATTGCTGTACCCACCCAATTATGAAAGAGGCCTTGGCTGCCTGCCCTGCTGCTCCAACATTGCATCTTTATCCTGGTTTAAACTCCAGTCCAAACTCTGCTAATATTCCTTTTTATTATTGTTGTTTGGAAGAAAAAGGACTCTAATGGTTTGACACCCTAGAAAGGCTCCTAGGCAAGTGTTGGCACAGCAAGAAGGAGGTGGGCTTGTTGTTCCTGGTTTAGTCTAGCTTGGGCAGGTTAAGACCAGCAATAAAAATGCTACTAGAGAGACATTACTGACAAGAACAACCACACTACTAAGCCAGGCTCTCTGGAAGAGTTGTTTTCTGGCTTCATCCATGTGCTGATGTACAGGCACCATTTTATGGTGCAAAATCATATTTTCTGAAGAGAAGGGTAGAAGGAGAAGGGAGTAAAGGATGCTTGTGGGGGAAGCACAATAGCAAAGGAGTGGAGAATCCTGGGTCTTCCCAAGGAAATAGCAATGGGGTCCCTGTGTCCCCTGGGGAGAAGCAGGATGACTTGATCTCTTAAAGCTGAACAAGCAAGGTGCTCGTGTGTGCTGGTCACACCTTCCTTTTACCACACAGATATTTTTCCCTCACAGATGATTTCTTTGCAGCTGTCCTTATTGTCTTTGCACACAGAGTGTAACCTAATTCTGGGACCTGGCTCTACATTCTTTCTGTCCAGGGGCCGTTTAGATAGAGCTTAGCAATTTACTGCATGAGAATACCAGAAAAACGGCCAATGTGAATGGACCATTTTGCCCAGTGCCTTTATGGCCATGACTTCTGTATCATTACATGAAAGCAGTAAGGAAACAAGAAATGGAAAACAAAAATCCCTCTGTAAATATTAACTCCATCACATCTTCAAAAAACCAGGAGAAAGATGGTTGTTACCAGCTCTTTGTATGCATTTATTCTAAATGGGGCCAAATATCTCTGAAAATGTTGGTTCTCTGCATTTTTAATCAGAGGGTCTTGTTCGAACACCAAGATTAGATAGTGTATTTCTGGGACACCCTCTCCTGGGATGTGTTAAATAGTGTTATTCATTACAGTAACTGCTTCTCACCATGGTCTGGAATCCTACAAGCAGGTGACAGAGATGTATAAAACAGACATGACCTTTTCCTCAATATATATGGAAACAAAATTTATTCAAAAATGAACTAAGGTGTTGAGGAGGACCCATATGGTACCCCAGGGGCTGGGGAATGCCACAGGAACAGGAGGTGAAGGGCCCTGCATCTCAGATGAGAGCATCATGAATTTGTGAGAGCCTGTTTGTATTGGCTGGGTGTGTTTGAGTTACGAGATGCACCATTTGGCTCTGGATCTAAAGGTAGTTGTTCACTGTATTTTTTATGACTATTTACAGAAGTGGTTTGAAGAAAATAGCAGAATACATAACACAGTGTCTTTCCCCAGGTCTTTAGTCCATTAACTTTGTATTGTTTTAAGTGGCTAGACTAGAAATTTAAGTCATTGTTATTTATATTAGAGATAAAATTCAGGATTTAGCTAAGCTCCAGGCTGCATTATGAGAGTTGCTGTGTCAGGGTTTGAGAATGGGGCAGGTGTTGTCTTGATCTGAAATACAAAAGGATCAGGACAGGTCGCTTAATCCTGTGATTAGTGCTTCTCTCAAGCCTTGTAAGGATAGGCCTTCACTCCTGGTCCTGATGCAAATACCTTGTGTGGCCATGGTTAGCCTTTTAGGGTAAAAAATATAGCCATTTAAGGTGTTGGCATTCAGGGAGGCCTAGATCCCCTGGCAGATCTAAGTGACACGATTTCGAGATTAACTTTAAGATATTTTTTACCATATATATAGTGTACTGCTATGAAAAGACAGGAGTTCAGTTAAGTCAGCCTGCGCCTCCAACGCTTCTTAGTTCGGGTAGCCCTATACAGCACTGTCTTACATGGGGTAAACTTCAGCAATTCCCACCTGCTGAGATCTGCAGTTTCCAGTTACTTCACTATAAGAAGGCCTGTAATGACTGAAGGATGTTGTTTGATTTATGTTCAATGACTTATTCGATACCGAGTGCTGCTGAAACATCATTCATTTTAGCAAAAAGAGATGTTTGTGTGTAAGGAACAAGAGAGGGATGCAGAAATTGTGGACCTTGCTCTCAGTTGTTCTGCAGACTTGCTGCCTGACTGGGAGAGAGTCTGTTAATCTCTTGGTACGTTGGTTCATTTCTTAATAATAATCCTTCCTTCTTCCTACTCTTTGTGTTGTCTATTTAGCTTGTCAAATCTCCAAGGCCAGAAACATCCTTGTGATGTGCCTTGGCTGGCATCACAAGGCCATTGTTAGGTGAGGAAATTTTGGGGGTGAGTGTGTTGTAATAGCTCACATACGTGGTAACCAGAACCAGAACCATTGTTGAGCAGAGAGAAGAGGTGCCAAAACTGGAATGGGCAGGAAGACTAAACTCATCATTCTGAGAAGTGCTGTCCTAAGGCAAGATGAGGGAACTGTAGAGGAGCTTGCCTTGCCAATGCTCATACTCTGCATGTTCACAGAATATTGTATACTATGTTCTAGGACTGGCAAGCCAGGACTTATCTGCTTAAGAACAAACTCTGTTCGAGACTGGATGCCATTTCTATGCCTCAGGCTGCTGTAAGGTATTCTCCTTCAGCAGCAATTCTCATAGGATCTAAATCCAAGGTAGGGTTCTAGCCATCCTGAAATGTAGGACCCATTGCAAAATCTGCAGGCAGCAGTGCTGGCAACTTAGGAGTTGCCTCTGGGCCTGGCATGGGCTTAAAATACTCATGAGCTATCTGGGCTCCTCAGCTTGATTTCCATCCTTGTTTGACTCACATTTTATTTCAAGGATTGTTTGCATTTTTATGCCTCTGAGACTAGGTCCCGTGGGAATCCTTCCCAAACTCTCTACGTTGACCTCCTGTACTTCCAGCAAATAACCCCTTCTCAGAAGAGGTCATTTGATCTTCCACCATAAATACATGAATCAACACCTTATGCTTTTATGGGATTTTTCCTAAGTTTGCTAGTTTCTCAGCACCTCTGAAGAGTTCGTTTTCATCATGAAAGTCTCTGAAGACAACCTGACGTTTCTTGTAGGAGTATATAAGGGTCACAGCACAAAATGATTTGCCTATGCGCAAGGAACTGACTGTAGGTGAGTTGAGCTCAGTAACGAGTCAGTTGGCTTCTCTTGCTACTGCAAGATTCCTCCAGGCTGCCTGGCTAACACCAAGAGGTATGCTGTATATCAGATCACTATGCTATAGTGAGGTTAGAGGGAAGAGATCAGAGGAGCATTTTGAGAAAGCTTAACCAACTCTCTAGTTAAATCATCAAGCAGTTAGGTACAGATGTCATTCACCCTCTGCCAGTTACTTAGCTCATTACCCATTATCTAAAAGACATCTCATCTAATCAAGTAATGTACAAAGATGGATATCTCAGAGATGGGTATAACAGGATGATGTGAAGGTACTGCTATAGTTCTCTTCTGTCTCTGTGAATAGGCCAAACACCTCTCTTGGGCATAATTGTACATCACCCAAATTAGTTCAGTCCCACCTTAACTATGGAGGGCAGTCTGTGAAAACCATGCCTATGTATTCTTAGAAGAGTGCTCATGAATCAAAAAAATCATATAGGCATAGGAATTCATAACTTGTATCCACTAAAGCTCATTTTATCTTATCTGAGGTTTCAAAATAAACAATACATCTCCATGCGTATAGTTGCACTGGTAACCAGACCTAGTTTTCCAATAGGAACCCATAATGTCACAGACTGTCCAGTGGAAAAGTCACTGTAAGTTGCTGACAGTCTTAATTCATTACACTTTCTGGGTTGATATTACTGCCTATGCCTATGGACCAGAGCAGAGTTAGAAATACTCATAGCTGCCTAACTAATTTACAAATAGTAAAGGCCTTTTTGGTTGCATGTGGTCCACTATCTGTCTGTATAATGATGTGTCTGGGCATGTACCTGATAATACCTGGTTAATCATCAAAGAATGTATTTGCCCCTGAAAATAACCTGAAGGAATTACACTTCCACTAAAATGAGATGGATGTGCTGGCCAAAGTCAGAGTACTCCTTCTGTACAAGTACATTAATCCATGAAATACAGCGAAGAAGACACACTTATAATGCTGGGATAATGGGCAAGTAAATTCAAAAAAGATTTGCAAAGATATATGGAAAATCCTCCAGGGTGGTGAAAGATGAGTTGCTGGGGAGCACTGGAGCCAAATGTCTGTGCTGCCTCCTGCTCCACGAGCTGCTGGGCACGTACATCTGCCTCACATCAGGGAGAAAGAGAAGGCTTGGGAAGGACTTTTGGGCACCAGCCCCAGCCTTTCACATGTTTTAGTGCTCTGTGGCTGCAGCAGAGTAGCTCTGGTGGGAAAGGATGGCTGCTCTGGGCTGCTTGCTGGGAAATGAATGGACAAGACAACACCTCCCAGCTCCTGGGCTAAAACTGGGGTGTTTCATGCTCCTCTCTGATGTGGTTTGCACTTCACCAGAAGTGTTGCAGCTTCTGGATCCAAAGAACAGAGAGCTCTAGACACTAGGGCAAGAAAACAGCACTGAGTCTTGCTGTTTTGCAATAAGGTTGCTCCGTCCTGGGTGTTAACCTGAGAAACTTAAATTCCTCAGTCCCTTAGGGCTTGTGGTGAAATGAATGGCAAAGCCTCAATCGCTTCAAGAGCAACAAAATTGGGGTTTTATTCAGGTAGGTGTTTTTTTCCGCTCCCAGAAATTCTATGAGGCCATATTCTACTGTAATCAAACAGTACCTGTACTTGTCAATCACAGCTTCCCTGCCCCTGTTCCAGTACACAAACCAACACACACATACATGCACAGAGTCCAATTAAAACCATATCAAACTTTTCTCTGAAATCATTTTGGCTAGACTCCGTTTATTTAATAGGAAAGTTGTGATACTGTGAAACAATACATTGTGCGTGCCAGAACAAGAAGAATGCCACTTTTGTGTAGGTAGGGAAATAGTTGTGATGTACAAAAGAGATACTGTTTTTCCATCACTTTGGCCAAACTTTACACTTAGCTTCTCATGTCGGGAGAGGGTGTGACAGTAGATAGGATGTAGCCTTTGAAACTCCATCTCTGCAGAGAAAAGACAGATGGAATCCAGCTGGCGGATATCACACACGTTTTCTGTTCTCCTCAATATCACAGATCTGATAAACACAGAAGAATAACAAGCCTTTATAGAATGCAGATGAACAGAGGAGCCTATCTGTATGTAAAAGAGAAGGGCCTCAGTTGGCTGAATACATCTTTTTGCTAAATGAAAGTTAACTCCCACGACCTCATAAAGCGAGAATCTACCTGTTCGAGGCACATATTTGATTATACACCATATGAATTTATTGACCCCCCATGACTGTTGTTATCCTGATCTCATTTAACATCATGCCATGTCAGGTATGGATTGATAGCAAGGAAAAACAATGCAGGGGGAGGATGTTCAGCGGGAGTTCACCGGGTTGCAGAATCTTTGTCTCAGGCAGCATGATTGGTAGTCTGTGATCATCCACAGTCTGCACTCTGGCTTTTAAAATAAAATCTTAGAAACCTGTGAATAATGTGCTAAGACAAGTGTTGTCTAGTGATGGGAACCAGGAAATGGTAGCTGCAAATACCTGAGTGAGAATGATTCATCCAGTGACCTCCTTTGGCTTCACTGTGTCCTCCTGTAACCTCCCCATCTTCCCTGCTTCAGACAGAGCCGCAAGGCTTTGTTACCCAGAGGATTTTGTGATGTGATTTCAAGCTCCCCAGCAAAACTGCCACAATTAATAAGAGGCCTAAATTAGCATTTGTTGTTGCACAGGCTATTACTGCTGGTTTCACCTGTGCAGATACTGGGTCACATTCGAATATGTTTTCAATTAATATAGGGTGAATTTTGATCTTCTTTTACGCAGTAAGGCAGCACTGTCTCAATGGAGAATGAACCCACAACAGAAGGTGTCATTATGTCTTTTTAGATTTCCACCCTACCCAAAGGAGCTGCTGCTGACATGAGTTTTACAAAGTGGTAATTTTTAAGTGTATGTTCATCTAGTTCACCCCTGTACTGGGGTGGTGCTCACATATCTTTCTGGTTTCTCGTGTATAAGTTACAGTGAAGTGTTCCTTTCCCTCCCTGTTATTCCTTTGTGGATAAAGGAACTGGTGTCACTGAAAGGAAATCCCAGAGGATGGGCTTTCTATCAGTATCAGCAAAAGTCCAAATTGCATCTTAGATGTCAGCTCTGAGCTTGGCCCACTGCTTCTCTTTAAAACTATTTATAATTCATGAGGTCATAGTCATAAGTGTTTCTTTTATTTCTCCTCAGCAGTTAAGCCTATTTTCAAAACACTTTTGATCTCTTAAAAGACATCCTGAAACTACATATGAGATCACAAGTTTTTACAGAAATGTAGATTATTGGACCTTAATCTCCTGTCTCCAGCAGTGGTTACATCTGCTGATCCAGAGCATGTTGCAATCTTCTCTTACCCCTAAATCCAACCAAACCGCTCTGCTTTTGGCTGCTGGATTTCTAACCAAGAAAATAAATCTACAGTAGTGAGATATCTAAAACCAGGGGTACTTTTAAGAAGATTTACCCAAAGCCAATTGTAATGAGTGGCAAAATCTACTCATAACTTTCGCTGAATGTCTTTACTTACTCCTCGTGTATTTTTCACCTCAGCTCTTCGAACTGCGATTCTGGTTTTGTACAACCCTAGCTCCTCTTAGGTTTTACTTATATCTATGTCCATTTAGAAGTATGTAAGTAGTCTTACTGAAGTAAAAATTTTACTTGAAGTTAAGCATGCCTTTACCTTCTGTGCACTTTACTGCACACTGGAAAAACCTCCTCAGTTTCAGCTCTATTCACGACAGCAAGTATCTGCTGTATTTTCCACCTGGTGTCTGAAAAACGAAGATCAGGAGAGAACTGCTCCTCCCTTGAAGAATAAACAGGTTTTTGCAGATGATAGGTTTCATAAGTCTGATAACAAGATAACCACAGAAGCAGAAATTGGATTAGAAATGCGTTTTTTTTTAGGGGAATTGTTTCCTGTATCCTTTAAATTTTGTTTTCTGTTTCCTGAAGTCAGTATAGTGACTTTTCTAACATTATTTCCCTATTTTCAGCCAATAAAAATCACTTTGGTTATAGCATTAGTAGATAATACAATATACTAAAGGCTTTGGGAACATTCTGGAGCTGTGGATGCTTTTATTGTTTTCCTATTAGGTTTTCAAAGGTCCTTGGTTTATCTGCCCTTTTGCCTCTTACTTTTAGCTAAGTTTGGTTTAGATTTAAAGGGTTCTGGGAAAGAAAAGGACAAAAACCTACCCTCCCATTAATAATGTCTCCTAATGTGTAGAATGTTTTTCCGGCACCGCATATTCTATAGAAGGTTTTCTGTTTTGTTGCTTTAAACAGATGTTGTGTGTCATATGGGAAGCCTGAATTCTAATTGTCTTTTCTATTTGAGTACACAGTATGGAAAAAAGGAAAACCTAACCTAAGCCTGTAAGAAGTAGATTTGGCATTCAAGAAGAATGAAGAATGAGTGGTGACAAGTTTTCTAGTAGTCATATACAATGGAGAAACAGTTCTTGTGCAATGGAGTATAGGTTTATCAGTTCCTAAGCTAGCTGATTTGGGAATCTCAGTAGATCATGTTTCATAAAGTATCAAGTTCAAGTACTGACACTCTCAGTTTGAAATCACAAAGTAATGCCACACTGCTGCAACCAATAGTTGTGCTGTTTCCCTGAGGAGAGAAGGGGTTGAAGTTTTGCTTTTCAGCCTGTTTTCTCTGGGGTTTGCTTTTTGCAGCTGTAATACAGATTACGTATCTTCTGAGAAACCTGCCCCACAGTCTGAATTTTGTCCCACGCTCAGAACTGAAGTCCTGAGCAGCTGCAGGAAAAGCTTATCTTGTTCTCATGCAGCGCACAAGGTTGTAGACTCACCATTCCTATCACCTTGGACTATAATGGTTGTTGACAGTGAAAATAGCAGGTTCTACCACAAACAGCTGAGAAGCAAAATCAAGGAAATGAGTGAAAACAAGGAAATTTCACATCCTACATTTCATCCCATTCTCTCTGTAGACTTCATGTCCTTCCATTGCTGGTGTACAGCTGTTATGCTGTCCTTCTGTTTGGTCACAGCTGAGATATATGGGACTGAATCACACACTCAACAGACCACAGTTGACCCTTTGGGGGTCAGTAAGCTGGTGGAGGCTGGGAACTATTGTGTTGATGGGGTGGGATGCTCAGGATGGAAATGTACTATTAGCAAAGACTAACTGATAACTGATATTTCTGCTTCTTGAACAAGGTGGAAAACCTGAGCCTTATGAGAAATGGCTTTTAAGGTTTAGCTGAAGAAAACAGGGGCATTTACCCTATTTCGCTTCACCAGGGCCATTAAATATCCCTCAGATCTTTGTGTGACTTTTCTTTGGGTGCCTTTCACTGGGCTTAATATCGACTTAAAAGCACAAAATCACTATTTATTACCAAAACTTGCAGTAATGGATTGGGACTACCTTGCTAGTGGCCTAAGCATTAATCACATTTACCATGTGCTGTTGCACTGCCCCAGTGAGTTTGTGCTGGATGGGCAGCTGTCAGTCACTTGTCCTTTTGCTCCTTGGGACAGTTTAAACCTTGATCTTGATGAGCTTCTTCTTCTTCTGCCTTTCTTCTCTTTTTCTTAAGTTTTTACATCTTCTGATGTTTCTGGCTTTTTCTCTGCAGCTTTGATGAAATCACAGCTTTGTTTTTAAGGGTAGTTAATCGGTATTGACTCATTTCTCATCTCTGTGTTCTACTTTCACACTTTGCCTGTGTTAGTGGTTTATATACCCAAACACAGACTAATGGGCTCTGGGTCACAGGTAAAGAAGAGGATTTACTTGAGAGCTATAGATCTGAGCTATTTTCTGAACAGACTAAGAGGCCTTAGACTTAACGGACACAAACCACAATCTATCACCTCAACCTAGATAACATTCATGTGGGAAGATGAGTCCATTTAGTGCTCTAGCCACTTACACATGACGTGCTTTGTAAACAAAGATACAACTCATGTTTCAGTTCCTACATTTTTTCACCTTTATGGATCTTGCCAAGCATTTTCCCAGCTATATGTTTTATATCATTCCAATGCCACCCATCTGATGGCCACCAAACCCACAATAAAGCATCGGCATGTAATATCAGTGGTACATTGTTAAGATTAGGCTTCAGTGAATGGGAAAAGGACAAGGTCTGTGGTCCTGGGACTTTCTTCTTTTCAGAAATAGTCCACAACATATTCTGTGCCCCAGACTGAGAAGGTTCATTGCAACGCTGGCTTGTCAAAACAGGCGTGGAATGCCACATAATCAGTATCCAACAGTAGATATTATGCTGGTATTCCCATTTAGTGTAAGGTAGCTCCCCAGAGCGATACCTAACAGAAGCAAGTTTCAAATTGTATCACTCAAATATGAATGAGAGCAGAATTCGGCATCAGCACTGTCAATTCTCTTGATTTGGTTACATGTTCTTCATTGTACCTGGAAGAAGAGTAAAGAATATTGCTTGCTGAATTCCTTCATTCTCCCCCTCTTAGTTTCCTTTAAATTTTTCTAATGATTGCATTATGAAAAAGGAGGGAAAATACCAAAGACAGGCACAAGGTGAAAGCAAAACACCCCCAGGATTCAGGAGCAAGTAACTTGCCAACCCAACTGCTTTTCCAGACACAGGAAAAAATTGTGAAGAGGAGAGGAAGAAAACATAGATAGTGAAGTGCACTTTAATCTGGCAGAAAAGAAGCATCACAGGAACCAAATTAAAGCCAGATTCATTTATATGAAGAATAAGTTAGCAACAAAGATGGTTAACCATTGGAACAGAATATAGAAGGAAGCTGTAAAATAATTCTCTGTGTCCTGGTGTCTTCAAATCAAGACTGTATTTTATCCTGTAAAGTATACTTTGATTAAAGAAATTCTTGGACTTGACACAGAGGAGGCCAGACTAGATAAGGTGATCATTTCTCTGACCTTAAAAGTCTACAAATATGTACCTTCTGAGAGAAAGGCCAGTCTGTGGTTGCAGTCTGGCACAGGGACACCAGGAATTTCGGTTCATGGCCTGGCTCTGTTACAGATTTCCAGAATAACCACAAGCAAGTTGTGTAGTTTATCTGTGCCTCTGTTCACCATCTGTAAAGTCTGGGGGATAATCCTTCTCCTGTTTAGCTTGTTAGCTATTTAGGGTATGGAAAGCAACTTATTAGGTGTGGTTACAGACCTTTCCTAAGGCAAGTCTGTAAGCATCATTGCAAAGCACATGTATCCACAAGCAAAACCTGATGAGACAGAAGGAAAATATATTGGTAGAGAGGTAAAGAATTGCTTTCATCAGGAGCCTCCTGAGTGCAGTTAAAAGACAAACACATCAGAGTGTGGGGATGGTCACTCAGCCAAAGAATTATGATTTCATCTCAGGATGCTTCTGGATACAAATAGCACCCAAGGCCTCCCTCTTGAGGGAGCCTCTCACTTCCTCCAGTGGCATTTGCAACATTGCACTCATTTATGTTCTCAACAACAATAATCAAATGACCAGTGTCTGTCTCTATCCAGGCACAATGAAGACTTGTTTTCGCTTTGCTTAGCTGAGAAACTTTGTGAGCTTCTGCCAAGAAGTTAAAGATCATTTTGAATGGCTGGAACAAATTCAAACCATGTTCCAGAGACTTGGAAAGCTCACAGGCTTGTCCACTGCCCAGCTGCTCCTCCCTTCCTTACATCTTCATTGTGTCTATCAGTCTATATCACTGCTGACTGCTCCACCTGGTAGCTGGACACGCTTCTAGCTTTGCCCTTTGCCTGTCAACAGGGCTGAAATGTGAATAGCCTTTCACTGCATGTAGGAAGTAGTTTTTAGGAAATGAGCTGAGCATGAGCTGGGCTTGTACTCAGCCAGGGAGAAAAGGACTGCATCCCAGCTGGAACCTCAGAGCAACATCTCAATGAGTCCTTATGTGAGCTGTTGTTACTTACGTCTGCTCCAGAGAGAATGGGAGCTTATGCAGCAGTCTGCTGCTAAGCTTGCAAGAACACGTAAGATGTTCTTTGCTGCAGAAGCTTCTGGTTCAGTCTCTGATAGTGGCCGACATGGATTTGCATATATAACACCACATATATACATAAAACATGTCATATATATAGCATACATAATAACAGCACTTCCATATATAAGGGAAAGAACTGATTTGTTTACCTATGGAGATAACTACTTTAGCAGTGAGTTACAGTCCTTCTAAGGCATTTTCTTTACAGACAGAAAACAGAACTAACAAAAGAAAGCAATAGATATTTTCTAGGGTTACTGTAAGGGTTGCAAGGAGAATAACAGGGACCATTGTTTCCAGTTCCCCACTACTTCTAACCTCATCACGCTACAAGCGTGACCAGTGTCAGAATAAGGCACTGAAAGATATATGAAGGGTTGGAGAAGCAAAGGAAAGGACAGCTGTTGGGATGAGCGGAGAACCGTATCAGAAACACCATAAGACACAGCTCCACAGAGCTAAAAGATGCACTTACGTTATCCTGCCAATCCCCCTTGGCACAATGTCTCTGTATGTGATCCTCTTAGTCTATCACCGGTTCTCTGTGATATATGTCTATCTGGTTTCTCATGGCCACAATATACCCTTCTACTGCACTAATCTCATTTAACAGTTCTACTGACTTGAAAAGAACCCAAGTAAAATTGCTGTGCAATTTCTGCTGGCATTATTATGCCTGTATCACTTGTCAGCTTTCATAAACAAGATGAATACAGTTAAACTTAAAGCATCAGATATGAAGAAATTTGGCATGTTATAGCAGCCCATCAAAAATATTTTTTGACAAGTACCGTATAAAAAAGGAAACAAGAGGATGCTAGAGAGGATAATAACTGCAAGGTTTTCTTTTGCAAAATGCTTTTGCTGAAGGAGGCTGCAAGAATTTGTTTTCTTCCCTACCTTTTCAGCACCATCAGCTAATACTGCTGTCACATACAGCAGCCTGTGCCTTGCCTGGCTCCCTGAAAGCAGCGAGATTTACTATCAGCCTCAGTATCTTACAAAGCCTCTCATCTTAAAGTGCACAACTGGAATCCAGCTACCTGGAGGCTGAAGGATAAAAGGCAGAACAGCAGGAGGCATGCAAAGCTGGAGGGGAGGGGGGGGAAATGTTAGTGATAGGGCACAGGGAAAACCCCTACACACAATTGATTTCTAATGTGTTTGCACAGCAAGAGGACATCCCATCTGAAGGGCCTGTGTGAAAGACCATCCCCCACTCTTCCCCACACAAGTGGTTGGTTTGTGCCTGCAGCTAGTCTGTGCTCCAAAGAAGACAAGAATCTCCCCTCTAGCACCTGCATGAAAAGACCAAGCCCAACGAATCTCCCCACACCCAGGAAGTACCCACGCTCCCTTATCACTTTTGGGAACACCTCGATGGAGACGTGGGATAGGGGAAGGTAAGCTCAAAGTCCCACATAATGCTGACCAGGGAGGATGAATGGACATGCCAACAGCATGGTGCACCAGGGGGTGCCGCAGCAAGAGGCATTGGGAATTACATACTCAAGGACAGCCCTTGCTGTTGAGCCCTCTCAGACCACACAGAAGTCAGACTAACAACAGAAAACATGAGTCAGCCGTGCTGAGACCTGAGCTCATGGCTCCAGGGAAAGTAGGCATTTCCTAAGCTGAGGTTGGGACACCTTCTGGAAGAGATTCAGTGATCACGGAAGAGACTGCATTAGCTCCCAGCCAGGCAGGAAAAAACAGCCCTAAAAATAACTGAATTATAAAGGCCAGTGACAGAGGTCAAACTATTGATGCTCAGAAGATAAAGTGTCTGGTTTCTACCATTGTCTGAGTGCTATAGGGTCAATAAAGAACTCCAATAATGATACACAGCTCTTGCCTCTTGCACATCTGTAAAATATAATGGGACAGGTTTTCAGCATTAATAGAGTTTAAGACATTTATGATGTTTTGGTTTTTTTTCAGCACACAGAAATACTGGACATCAAATTCTTGACAGAGATGCTCATGGGGAGAGATGTTGAGATTTGAGGGTGTCAGACTGGGTAGACAGACCAAGATAGTATGATCAAATACAGAGCTCTTTGCCTTATGACATCTTGGTCTTGAGGAAATAAAATTCCTATCTTTCCACACTTCTGGAGAGAGTGTTTTGGAATGGTTTCTCCTACTGCGGTGAAGAGTGAAAAACAGGCAGTGTTTCTGGTGGAAGTTGATGGGAACATATTCTCCTCAAAGAAATAAAGATTCCCAGTAAAGTTGTGTCTAAACTGTTCAACATGTATGAATTTGAGACTCATTCTGGGCTCATGCCAAAGGTCACATCCAGTTGATCCACATGTAAATAGGCATATTCTCCTTCAAGATGGGAAGATACGGGCAATCAAGGGTGATGCCAGCTTCTTCTCGGCTGCAGGCTATGAAGCCCATGCACCTTTAGCACTGCAGATCTTGCCACATCGCCTCCAGACAAGCTTTGGGCAAAGAAACATCAGCAGTCTCAAATGAGTCAGGACACATACAGTTCTGGCACCCCAAGATATCTGATGCCCAGGAGCAATCAGGGAAAGTAAGTGAGAAAGAAACTTCTAGCTAAAGTGAGCTCACCACTCTTATCACTTTCACTATAGCAGACCCCCTACTGACTCCCTACTAGATATGACTATGTTTTTAATGGATGACATATATATGCAGAGAGCATATTTTCACACTGATTAGTTATGTTAATTTCTGGAAACACCAATAAATAGTCTAGAAAAAATGCATGCTAGTATATTTACACGTGAAGACATCTATGACCTGTCATATATCAGCTAGACATTATTGATCAGAATATTAATTCTTTAAGTTTATGTACTTTGTGAACATTTGCAGCCTTCTTTCAGCTAATTAGAAGTCACTATTGATAACAGATAATAATTTACTTCATAAAAAATTAAGTCCTGGGAACACTGGTTAGTAAATGGCTTCAATCTGTTCATATATATGTAGAGAGTTTTCCAGATCTTTAAGGACTATAAAAATGAAACTAACTAATTGAGCGTGTGTCTTGGAAGGATATGAAAACTCTTAATCATCTTTGGTCATTGTAATAAGTCATATGCTGAACACCTTGTCATTAAAGGAGAAAGGGAAGAAGAACTAGTACAATTCTCCTAGGAGAACAACCTTCACTACTTTCTCATACACCACTTCAGGTCTTAGCAATGATCTTATTAACATGACTGATACTGTTGTTCAATGAGGCCATTGAACTAAAGCCATAGCAAGCAAACTGGATTTAAACCAGTTCTGCTTTCCTCAGCCTCTGACCTCCCATGTGGATTGCAGCTGGACTGGACCTAAGCTGACTCTGGTGGGACAGCTTCAGCTGCTGCTGAAGTTATTGCAATGCCCATGACAAACTAATTGTGTGTGAGAGAGACAATGCTAGCTGGGGAATGTTGTATCAAAAATACATTAAAAAGTACAAATAGAGCCTGGTAGACAAGGAAATACTTTCACTGCCACCCCACTTTAGCCCCCAACTACAATAATCCGTGTCCTCCTTTGTTTCTCATCTCACAGTAGTTGTTTTGTCCATGGCTATCAGAAAAAGCTGCATAGGATCCTGCTTATTCTGGTTTTCACCACCTGCAGCTAGTGGACGTGAACCCACAACATCCTTAACTGCATTCCAATCCAACCAAAACACAAGTGCTAATCATACGGTTACAAAGTCCTTCAGCCGCCTCAGATGGAAAGATTTATGTCCTCAAAGACTTGGCTAGCCCATTATTGCTCATTCATTGTGTTTGCCTACACATTATTACTGCTCTTTCCATTTAATTTTTAATGCATCTGTGGCCTTGCGTCGCTAAGCTCCAGGAAAACTGTAAAGGCTCTGGCTGTTACTATGAACCTATAATCTCTTGGCAAAAGTAGTGTGTGCAAGCAGAGTCTCTCCTCATTGTATGACCGTTCACAACACCTTACTCCGACTTTTATGCAAGAACCACATTATTTCTTCAATGCAAGTGTACGGTTTGAATTTGCTTCAGTCTGAGGCCTGAGCCAGAGAAGAGTAAAATTTCCCAGATGAGGCATGTGAATTCAGTGAACATGTCTGAATCACACATTATGGGTCTAGATGTGGTTTATTGCTATTCATAAAGCTCATTGCTGTTCTTATCTAGTGTTTCTCTTCTGTTTCATTTTTGCTGAGTGCTCATCATCTTGCTATCAGTATTCTAGGTCCTGAGGGGAACTTTAATATTTCTATTCCTTAGATTTTAACCCAAATCAGATTATATTACTGTGATACTAAATTGAGTGACTCAAGATGTTTCCTGTTCCAGTTGTTTCTCTTTAGGTAACATATCCCAAATTGTTTCTTCATTCTAGCTTTCCAAACACTTAGACCCCCAAGTAGGTCTATCCATGCAGGTGTATCCAAACTGTGAAGCCTGATGCCAAGCATCAGCAAACCACCTGCACAGCAACCACCATCCAACCACAAATGAAATTTTCATATATGGTAGGAGATGGTCTGTCTACTATTGCTGGTGTGGTGTGTTGGCATGGCATGTAGATGCCTCTACAGACCACCAGACTTTGTCCCTTGGAGCCTAAGTTATTCACCCAAAATATTCTTTCATGCCTCTGAACCACCAATGATGTCCAGATGGAATCGGAGGTGCTCAACAAAGCCTAAGAAAAGGCAAGAATGGAGAGATGCTATTGCTAATCCACATGATCTGGATTCAATTTCCTTCTTTCCCAAACAGCTGGTCTAGGCCCAGCAGCTGTAGCATTTCTGGTAAAGTGCAAACCACATCAGACGGGATGGTCAGACACCCAGTTTTAGCCAAGGAGCTGAGAGGTGGTGCCCCGCCACCCATTCATTCCTCTGCAAGTAGCTCCAGCAGCCATCCTTTCCCACGGGGGCCCTCAAACCAAATGCCAAACCAGAAAATACTGCTGACCACCCCATGAGCAAGCTGCACAGCATGAGTCCTTTGCTGAGGCATCAGAATCTCATGCCATTTAATACTGCATGGGGACCACAATTTGCTTCCGTCACAGCAGATGTTGTTCCATGGCAGACCATACCTCACTGGCTGCAAGGCACTGTGTGGTTCCCCAAAGCCCTCCGAGATACCAAGGCTTGTGTCTTGTTCAAGTGCACATCTGAAGCAAAGGAAATCCCAAGGAAGATCCTGCCCTAGGCTGGAGGCCCCCTCTGTGCCTCCATTCCCATGCGGAGGAGCTGTGGAGTGGGTGACTCAGGCACTCAGGGATTCCTGGTGCTGCTGAGTCAGTGCAAGGAGCAGAGGAGCTGCAGCGGCTCCAGCCCATGTATCACCCCTGGCAGAGCAGCCATGGTGGTGGAGGAGAAAGCCCTGGTGCTGCAACTAATGAACCATTCACAGTGGCTTAAATTGTTCCACCTCCATTGCCCACCAGTGCTGTGCCAACTGCATGGTGACAGACATCATTTCCCTGCTTTATGCATTCCTTTCAGGCCAGGAAAGGCTGTTAAAGTCACCTAGCCTGGCACCCTGCCTCACAGAGCCTGTAAAACTTTAGCCAATGTTTTCTTCATCAAGCCTTAACTTGTGTTTCATGCAGCACTATACCTTGCATGCAGGATCCATTGCCTGCGGTATTAGATATTCAAAGTTCAGTTGGACCTAACAGGCTTCAACATTCCCCTCCTTACCTTCTGTTCCCAGACTCTCACCACAGGCAGCGAACTGACTGAAGAGTAATTACAACAATTAGTTTTTACCAGATAATAGTAAACAAAATCAGATGCGTTTTGTGTTTGGTAATTCTGGAGAAAAATCAATGTACCAAATAAAAGCGAAAGCACCATTCCTTTGTTTATCAAACAAATTATTAAGGCTTTTATGCATCAAAGAGTATGCACTATGACATAAACTGGAAAATGAAGGGAATTTAAATGGCTTGGCTCTGGCCAGATAGTGGTGATGAAGCATGTCTTTCGCTCTTTATTACCTCTTACAAATGATCAGCTTGGCAGAAAAATCTCCATTGAAAGTATTTTCAGAGATAGAAAGTAGCTGAGAGAAAAAAAAGAATCATGGGAGCAAAAATAGTCCAAGGCTTTGCTGTAGATTGGTGAATCCAAGTTGCTGTGTGTGACAGACCCCTGTGTCATGGTCCCATGCCCATCTGGCATGGTGGTCTTGTTGAGACACGGAGGCTGCAAGCCCCCATTTAGGTGGGGCTTTGGTGACTTTCTAAGTTTGCTTTGTCTGGGTTGTCTCTGTCTCTAGCCAAGATCTGCTTGCTGCACTGACAGTGGATCAGGACCAGCTGCAGAAGACATAACCCAAGGTGCCAGAGCAAGTCCCCAAGGGCAGCAATCAGAATGACTGTCTATTAGCAAGTTGCAAGCTCTCCACTGGTGATCCAAGAGCAGTCACTTGGTTGGAGGGTGGGAAGGAGGCAGAGCATGTCATGTTTGCATTTGATGAAAAGGCATACTGACATCACCTTAGACTTAATACTGTTGCTGTCCAAAGAACCTAAAACTTTTTAGTGTTTTTACAACCTGTTTCTCAGTATTTGCTGGCCTCTGTCTAAGGCATCATTATGCTTCCTCAGTGAGAAATTATTATGGAATAAATTAAATTTAAAGAGATAATTTTGCCTCTGGGTTGGCTATATCCTGGGTATTCATCATCTAAAACTGCTGTGAATGTACTAATTGACAATACATTGCTCATGAAAAATAAAGGCCACTATATACTTACATATTTATCTCCATCTTTTAGATTATAACATTGCAATAACAGCTTTAGGAGAGGACGTTTCCTAAGTGACAGGCAGAGGTTAATGACTTCGACTTTGCCTCTGGCCATACAAGCTCCTCCCAGCTAGTCATTAATTCCAGAGAAATGTCCTCTGTCTTGAGTGTTATTGGTTTAACTCTACTTTTAATTCCATGCCAGCCACTGGGAGTGCTGCCTTTTGTATTGCAAAGACAAGCGCTTGAGTAATAGCTTTATGTACTCTCACTTTATTTGGTACTTACATCTTGTCCCAAAAGTCAGAGTGGATTTACTGTGACAATAATTTGACTATTAATATGGCTGTAAGGGCAATAGAACAAAGGTCGAACCCAAAGCTGTTACACAATGAGGATGTGCACCCAGGAGCTGAAACAGGGAGTGAAGATTTCAAATACAGTAAGGAGCACAAACTCTTCATGATGTTCCCCAGCCCCTCCTGGAGCTCCTTGTAGGAGCTTGTCTACATAGATTGCCTACAAAGCTTGTCTACATAGTACAAGGCAGCGCTGTTGAGTCACCTAACATGTAGGCATGCCTGTTCAGTAGTGGCTAAGGGGTTAGATGGCAAGGTCTCAGTTCTGTTTTCAGCTAGTCTCCCAGCTCACCTCAGGCAAAGTGTTCAGGCATATTCATCTACATCCTCCAATTTACAGCTTAATACAAAATCTGATCAGTCAGGCTAAGGCAGAATAACTTCTAGAATGATAGTATATTTGAGAGTCAGATGTGATGATCTGGCAATACAAAAGCATAGGAAACGGCTGTTTAGGATGTGCATTAGAGCAAAAGTCTGAAGAAGCTGAAGGACATGGTGCTTTCAGATATCTGTTGGATACAGCACTGGAGCATGTTATCTAAAGAACTGCAGCAAGGAATGTTTATTTTTACTGATATGTCTTTATTTCCTGACCCATAGGTTTTTGACAATGATTATGCCTCAAATGGAATTTGTACTCTCGTTCAGGTTCCCATTTTAAACACCTTTCCATGGAGCATTTCTTCAGCCACCCATTCCCAAAGACAGCAGTTAGCATTTTGTACAAACAAGTGGGGTTTACAAATGCTCACTTTACTGTGTAATGCTGATGCACAACTGCATCGGGAGTTAACAGTGTCTGTGTAATGATGGTCAGAACAAGGTGACTTGTAAATGATGTACACTTTCTAACCAAATGTGTCATCAAAACATAACGAAGCACTTTTCACTTCTTTCTGTGTCCTCTGATTGCAGCTCTTAGAGCCAGTTTGTCAACTCTCATGACCAGATGGGAAAGGATGCCTGTGCGTTATGGTGAAATGATCCAGCAAGGAAACGCCTGATGGAATAAAGAAGGCTGCTTTGTTGGGTGAGTTAAGACCAGTTATAACTGGTACCATAGCAGAAGACTTTTCTGGATGCAAAGTCCCTGTTGACTGAATTTTGGATTTTTAAGTTCAAGTCAAGTGCTGAGTCTGGACTTTCTGAATATTAAGTTTAAAAAGCCCGCAGTACCTCTCAACAAAAACTGGGAATGGCAGAAGTATCAGTGTATTACAGAGCTAAAACCAAATACTAACTTGGATTTTTAGGTTGCAGAATCACTCTGGACGAAGGCTGATCTTTTCATTCGTGGGCCCTGATACATATCTTGGGTACTGTAAGGATGAAAAGAAAAGAAGCCAGGTTTAATTATACCATATTTATAGACTGGTACATATTTGTCACTTTGCTTTGAGGAATAGGTTGGCTGAAGAAAAACTGTCTTAATGAAAGCTTCCAGGGATACTTACTAAACAGTGATTTCCCCCTGTTTTCAGCAAGAAAATGCATGCATAGATACAGCGTAAGTCAGCTAATGCATATTGTTATCACTTGTACTACAGTAGCAACCAAAGCTCTCAGTCATGATCAAAGACTTGTTCAAGATCATGTAAAAACCTGCTAGAAAACATGATCCTTTGCCAGCTTTCCCTGAGCCTTTTTCTGCTGTCTTCCCTCTTTCCACCAGAATGTTTTTAGCTTTAAGGTTAGAAACTAATACTTTTGAGCAGATATTAAATGGCTTCCCCCAAAGAGAGGATGATGGAAAGGGGAGGACAAAGGTAGGGGAAGAAGTGTTTCTGACAAACCACATCATTTATTCAGAGCATTTTGGACCTTAAGTCCAAAGAAGAATGCAGAACTAAAAGGTGTCCTCCAAGCTCAGGCTTGGACATAACATCCTGGTTTCACCCACACACCCCAGCCAAAAATTATATGGGGTCTGCTGACTCCATGTCAAAGACATTGCCCTTATTTCTAGTAAGCCATGAGGTTGTTTAAACACTGCTCCATGAAAAATTCCGCTGGAACCAATGACACTTTTCACACCTAGTGAAGTCGTTCCATCATGATTCTGTAAAACAAATGCAATGCTTCTAGTAAGACATCAGTGACAGCTAGATATGAAGACTGATGGCATCTTTTGGCTACACTTCTAGTCAGTGCTAATCATGACCAGTCATTGCTTTGTCTTATGGCTGTTACGACGAATCAGCACCAACCCTCCATCCCTCCAATTTCCTCTCCTTGACTGTGATATAAGCAGAGTTCATACACATTATATAGGAAAGCATCAGCCCTCTCACTCTGAAAATAACGAGGCAACTCTTTATGGGTCCTACATAATATAAGATAATCATCACCTCCCCTCTGACCCTAGAGATTTCTAAATCTGTTTGAATTCAGTGACTATATTGCATTCCTATGCAAGTCTGTAAGAGCAAAGTAATTTACCCAATATTAATCTAGTGGTTAGTAAAATATGAGTGTACTGCCTGATAGCAATTCTGTCATGTAGAGATACAGAGCAGGAAGTATTTATTCATGGAATAACTTTACTTCTGTGGTATTTTCTTACAGATACTTAACTATTTACTTAGCTTTTGCTCAGTAGCAATGGCCCTTATGGTATAATTATATCAAATGAAACGTCTACATCTCTTGACATATTTACATCATTTAATAACCTTAGCATTCATTTGTTTTGAAACCTTATTTCCAGCTGTCTTTAGAGTGATTACCTTGAATGACATGAGCAGTGTCAATTCGTGAAAGTTTGTCATTTCAGCTTGTAGAAATTTCTGTCAAAAAGTTGTGTTGAATGTTGAGCAGATTCACGGCACTAATCTGTGGCAAGTACATGGCTCGTTTTTCTCTTTTATTCCCTTAGACCCTTTAGAAGGTCTCAGTAGTGGGATCAGGTTGTTCCCATAAGAGTCTTGAACCTTTCATTTGTCCAATTCTGGTTGGGATTAGAACACTGTTCCCTCCTAGACTTTTTGACTGTTACCTGTCCCCTTCCACCGCCCCTCGAAAGGACAAATCCTGTACCATGGGAGTTATGGGCCAGTACAGCAAAGACATTTGAGTTGTTTCTGAAACTTTTGAGCTTTACCCAGTGACGCTTGCTGTGGAAGGAGTTATTGTGTACTGTGTATAAGACACACATTTTTGGTGCTTGTAGATATCTCCCAAGAAGAAACTGTGACTGCTTTATCTTGAGAAACAGTCAGAAACAGCAAAAGTTGCCAAGATTCAGGGTAACAACATTTGGAATTTGTGCAAAAGGCCAGAAAAGCCTTTATGCCATGGAAGATCATCATAGACCAAACACGCAAGTACTAAGAATAGCTTTTCCTTTAGCATTTTAATACTTTCTTTTCCAAATGCAGATGAAACCAAGAACTAGAGAGCATGCAATTATGACAAACTCATTTTACCTTCAGCTAGAGTTTTGACTTTCTGGGAGAAAGAAACCCCACAAGAGGTTTCCAGACTAGGGTTGAGTTGAGTCGAGTCTTTTTCTCCTGCTGA
>NW_009919634.1:67688-69231 GCF_000696875.1 Nestor notabilis
CCTGCTGAATCTCCATGCAATGCCTGACAGCCATGGGTTTTGTCACGTATGGAGATCACATGAGGTATCTATTGAGGGAATTATGCCAGTTGATGTCACTTAACATTCCTGTGCTTACAGTTGTGAAGTATGTACTTGAATTCATTTCATTAATAATAATTGTTTTGCCTGTTTTAGTCTACGAAAACAGAATTTTAAGCAAGTTTTATGTTGAGCCTCACCCCAGCTATCTGCATACTGAAGTCCTAACAATGTCCTGACTCTCTCTGGGAAAATATTAAAAACATCTAAGCCCAAATTTTGTATATAAATAGCAATATCAACAACACAAAATACACTTATGGACCAATTCAGCAGCCAGGGCACTTGTTCTTTCTGGTTGTCACTTTGGTAATGCAGCTCTGTCTGCTTGGTGTGCCATCATTTATAACACATTATCAGAGTGACAGCTGGCAGTAACGAGAGGCCAAGTGCCAGATATGCACAGTGCATCTTACTGAGAAATATTTCCCTTTTAAAACACAGATAGGTTGATTAAGAAGTGAGGGAATTCCTCCTGCTTCCCCCAGATGGCTGGGATGAGTCACTGGAAACGAACCCAGACATAGCTTCGGAGTGCACTGGCAAAACTCCATGCTCCACCTTCCCTCCTCTATTCAGGTTACATCCCATGGGGTTCGTCAGGACAATTTTCTCTGACATGGACTGAAAACAGTGATCTATAAGCAATGAGAAACATTACCATTTGCTCTAATTAGGTGGGACAAAAAGCAAGCTCAAGGATGCATTTCATGCAGTTCAAGGGTATAGCCTGAAAAGCATTCTCTTTGCACTCCACTTGCTTTTTGTTTGACCAGACTGCTTTCATTGTGGCCCCCTTGAACTCAGGCCCAAATAATGTGCTCTCAGAACAATCCAGTCATCATAAATCCCTGCCTCCTTCTTCACTGAGACTCCTTCTCAGGCACCATCTCAGGGAATGCTAACTACCCTTCCTGATCCAGCCTGACCTGTTAATCAGTGTTAATGAAGTTACCCCTTTGAGCTGCAGGAAGTAATCTGGTGTATTAAGTCCTCCTTTAAGTTTCACTAAATAGTCCTGTGACCTTCCTAAAGACCCCGTAAAAAGAGAACAGCAAATTTGTGTTCCCCCACGCAGGGTACTAATTGGGAAACTACAAGTTAATGGAAGAACAGCATTAGAGAAGACAACTTTATGAAGAAATGATAGAGTTAACTGGTTGCTAGGTCATTATTATGCCAGCTGACTGTACAGGACTCCACAATGTTCTCAGGGATGTGGGGAGCGGTGTGTGTTCCCTGGCAGACACCCAAGATCTAGATTAAAATCTCCCAGAGTTAATTTAAGAAAACAATAATATTTAAAGTTGGAAGGGTTTTTTTTTTTTTAGGCTATATCCCACCGTGAAACATATGATCCCTGGGCCTATTTCTTGTCCACATAGACCTCTCCTTGTGAATTGTTGTGAATACCTAGCCCCACATTTTCAAGTGAGAGAATATAGCAGGAAGTACTTAAATT
>NW_009919635.1:0-6547 GCF_000696875.1 Nestor notabilis
GTGTGCGGGAACGCGCCACGCGCGCGCCGGCTCCCGGCTTGTGCAAGAGCCCGGGCACAGCACACGCGTTACACACGTGCGCGCGACACTTACACGTGTGGACGCGTTGGACGCTCGTGCGCGCGCTGGTTACACGTGTAAACGTGGTGCGCCTACGTGTTCATGCCAGTTACACGTGTAAACATGGTGCACATACGTGTTCATGCCAGTTACACGTGTAAACGTGGTGTGCCTACGTGTTCATGCCAGTTACACGTGTAAACGTGGTGCACATACATGTTCATGCCAGTTACACGTGTAAACGTGGTGCACATACATGTTCATGCCAGTTACACGTGTAAACGTGGTGTGCCTACGTGTTCATGCCAGTTGCACGTGTAAACGTGGTGTGCCTACGTGTTCATGCCAGTTACACGTGTAAACGTGGGGCACATACGTGTTCATGCCAGTTACACGTGTAAACGTGGTGCACATATGTGTTCATGCCAGTTACGCGTGCAAACGTGGTGCACCTACGTGTTCATGCCAGTTACGCGTGTAAACATGGCACACATGGTGCACATACACACCCCGCACACGCATGCACACTGCATGCATGTCTGCTGTGCACCCTTGCACATGTATGTGCATGCACGTGAAGATGCATGCGTGTGTGCAGATGCAACTGCACGTGAAGTGCATGTGTGTGCACAGTGCATATGTGTCTGTGGATGCAAAGGCTCAAGCCCAGCGTGCAGCCATGTACACACACGTGTGCATGCAATATGCTGCACGTGCAGCCACTTCACTCACATGGATGTGTGTGTGAACACGTGTGCACAGTGGGTGTATGTGTGTGCATATATGTGCGGCACGCTGCACATGCGGCCGGCTCACTCATGTGGACATGCATGCATATGTGTGCTCATATGTGTGTTGCACGCATGTGAACACACGTGTGCACAGAGTGCAAACACATGGGGTACATGTGCATGTACTCGCTGCATACATGTGTGTGTACCCAGTGCAACCAGTGCCCTGGAGCACAGTACACAGCACACACGTCAGTACACATAGATGGTCACACCAGTTACACGTGTAAACATGGTGCACATCCGTGAGCACGATGGCTACACATGTAAACATGGTTCACATATATATGCATGATGGTTACACATGTAAACACTGCACACATGTTGCACACACACATGCACACACGTGCTGAACCCAGCACAGGTACACAACCTGCACACACATAGGCACATACATGCACACCACCTGCATGTCTACTGTGCACTCACATGCACACATATGTGCACACACAGTAAACATGCACCTATATGCACCACATGGACACATCTGCACAGTGCATATGTGTGTGCACTTACACGCTACATAAAGGTGCACGAGGTGCACAGTGCCCATATATGTCCACATGCACACACACGTATGAATACACAACACGCTGCACAGACACGTCCGTACACACACACGCACACGTACACACGCTACACTGTGCACGTACACACGCTGCACACAAAAACTGCGCACACATTAGCACATACACATCACACGTGTGTGCGTGAGCACATACACACGCTGGGCCTCACACTTCCACCCATATCCCAACCCCGGTCCCTCCCATCCCCATTCCCATCCCTGGCGCTGGGATGGGTTGGGATGGGGACCCCAGACCAAGGCAGGACCATGCCCGGTCCCCAGCTTGGGGTCCCGGCTGCCATTTGTCCCCTCCAGTCTAAACCCTTCTCTTACAAACCTGGATTCACCTCAGTGAATCCAATTCCCATCACCTCGCTCCTCATGTTCCATCAGATGTTTCATCACCGCGATGCCCATCAGCACCTCTTCATGTGTGACTGGGGGTACCCCAGTCATAGAATCCCAGCCCGGTTTGGGTTGGAAGGGACCTTAAACCCTCCCAGGGAAGAGCTGCTGCCTCAGAGCTCATCTCAATCTCCCCTCTGGCAGGTTCAAGCCATTCCCCTTGGCCTGTCTCTACATCCCTTGTCCAAAGCCCCTCTCCAGGTTTCCTGCAGCCCCTTTAGGCACTGGAGCTGCTCTGAGGTCTCCCCAGAGCACAGCAGAGGGGCAGGATCCCCTCCCTGAGCTGCTGCTCACGCTCTGGGGGTGCACCCAGCACACGGGGGGGTTCTGGGCTCAAGCACACACTGAAGCTGCGTCATAGAGAGCTTCTCATCAACCAGCACCCCAGGTCCTTCTCCTCAGGGCCATCCATCCATCCATCCATCCATCCAATTGTCCATCCATCCATCCATCCATCCAATTGTCCATCCATCCAATTGTCCATCCATCCATCCATCCGTCCATCCATCCATCCATTCATCCAACCATCCATCCATCCATCCATCCCCCAGCCTGTGTTTGTGCTGGGATTGTCCCAGCCTGTGTGCAGGACCTTGCTCTTGGAGGTGCAGAATGTTGCACATGGAGAAGATGAGTCTTGGCGTCCTGCTGACACTCCCAGCCCCATCCTCAGTGTTTCTGCAGAGGGACATCAGGGATGGTGCCTCAGCATCACTTGGGATGCTCAGAGCAGTGGGCACCATGGGAGAGGCACCCACCCAGTCACTGGTACTCAACACTGCAGATGTTGAAGATGTCCCTGCTCATTGCAGTGTGGATGAACTTGATGACCTTTAAAGGTCCTCTCCAACCCAAACCATTCTATGACTCAATGCAGGAGGAATGGAGACCACTGCCAGAGCCCCAGCTCCCCTCAAGATGAAGATCTGGCTGCAAACATCAGCTCCCCCAGGCTACATCCCTGCGCCCTGGGCCTGGGCTTCAGCCTCTGCCTTGACCCTTCCAAGCCATGACCACCCTTCTCTTCTGGGAGCCTTGAAGTATATTGCTCTGTCTTCTACACCTTGGGACGAATGCAAGGTGCCAACATCTACAACCCATGAACGCCTGCTGCCTCTGTTGCCGTGGAAACCAAAACTAGGATGTTTTCATATTTTTAAGCTAGATAAAGACTTGAAACATCCCCCAGGCCACCAACGGCTAAAGAAGAGAAGCAATGACAGAAAGAAATGGACCCTTCTGTTAAGGTCCATCTGCAAAAGCTGCAGCAACATCAACCCTCCCTTAACAGCTCCATCCCAATTCTATTTGTCCACATCTCATGTGTCAAAATGTTCTGTGTGTGGTGGGAGATGGAGGTTCTGGGATCAACCAGGAGCTGTAGGGACATGAAGGTGTGGACATGCTCTTGAAGGCAAGCACATGGACAGCTTTCCCCACCTCTAACCTGGCCAGTGGGATGGTTGCTCGCTGCTGAGGAGGGTTCAGAAAGAGCATCCTGGTGGCACCCAGCTCCAGGCTTTATCCTGAAGAGTTTTACCTCTTCAGACCCAGCTTGCTCATCATAGAATCAAAGGATGGCTTAGGTTGGAAGGGACCTTAAAGCTCATCCAGTTCCAACCCCCTGCCACAGGCAGGGACACCTTCCACTAGAGCAGGTTGCTCAAAGCCCCTGTGTCCAAGCTGGCCTTGAACACTGCCAGGGATGGGGCGGCCACAGCTTCTCTGGGCACTTCTCTTGCTTATCCCAAGCCCAAACCAAGGTGGGATGCAAACAGGAAAAAGATGTGCCCATGGTGAGACAAGGGATATGGGCTGAGAAGGTCCTTGGTGTCCTGCTACAAGGAGAAACCATGAGAGTGAACCACACATGAGTGTCCCAGGGACCTTGCAGCACAGAAGAAAGGTGACATGGGCACCAGAAGTGGGGGGACAGTAGCTTTGGGATGCCTCAGGTAAGGAGGGGAACATGACGAAGCCCCACATGACTGGTTCAAGAATCCCATGGATGAGGAATGGTGATGTGTGATGGGTGCAGAAACCCTGTGTTGAAGGGTCCTTGGCACCCAGGGTAAACGTTTTCTTTTGAGAGTTTTGGAGTTTATTGCTCATTGCAGGGGGCTGCAGTAGATGATCTTTGAAGGTCTCTTCCAACCCAAACCATTCCACGATTCTACTGTAGCTGTTACCAGTGGGGTTTAGCCCCATTTTGCCCTTGTGTCATTGTCACCCCAATTTTTCATGGTTTATATTTGGTGTTTCCTTGTTATTTCTCATTTTAATTGATTCTTTTCTCTTTTCCCTCTCTATTTTTGCCATTTTTTTGGTGGGCTTGTTGGTTGATCTCCACAATTCACTTCATCAGAGCTTTCCAATCGGGATTTCCGTCTCAGTTTAGCTTTCGTTCCCTCCCTCCCTGCCCCCAAGAAGCATTTTTGCAGGTTGGTTTGCTCATTGGCCTTTATTCTGGTGGGTTTCATGTATTTACTCAAAGCTGGAGGACATGTGGTGGGGTTTGTATCTTCATCAGGTGCTTTTTCCTTCCCCAGCAGCTGCTTGCAGGGTCTGTTGATGGCTTTGTGGGTTGCAGACGGGGTTTGGGGTGGGTCTTAGTTAAATAGGACATTTTTCCTCCCTCTTATCCCTCTGGGTCCTCCAACTGCTGTTGCTTGAGGTGTTTCATTTGGTTTTCAGCAGCATTTCTACTCATTCATGCCCCACACCTCTCAGAAATCATTTTTGGGCCTTTTTGTGAAGATTATCTGTTTATTGTACCTGAAGTGTTGATTTTGGGGTCTTGTCAGGCACCTCCTGGAAGCTTCCAGAGGCTTCTGAGGCAGCTGGTGCCCATCAACCATCTCCTGATTGCCTGGTTGGGTGCTGAGGGAGTGTCTGTTTGTGGTAAAGGAAAGCTGTGAGGCTGAAGTGGGGACTAACAGGGGTTTTGGGAGACTTAGACTTCATCCCTGTGCCACTGGCTTGAGTACTGGGGTGGCCATGGTGTTGCTGGTGCTCCATCACCCTGATCATCTTCATGGCCTCCTCTGGACTGGTTCTAAGATGTCCACATCTTTCTCGAGGTCCACTCTTGAGCAGGTTGACATCTGTCTTCTGCTGGGGCTCCCGGAGCTGAGCACAGTTCTCCTGCTTAATATTTTCATTAATGATCTGGTTGATTGGTGGCCTCTGCTGGCCTTAGCAGAGAGTATCAGCCAGCATAGCCCCTTCTCTGCTAGGACATTCCATGGAGCAGAATCAATCTCCTGCCGCGCACGGCCGCTCTGCAAACATATACCAATGCCAACACTTCTGGGTGGACACAACGAATTGTCCTGCAGGGCTTTGGACCTGCTCCAGCGCTGGAAAACTGGCTCTTTGGAGCTGCAGGGTGCAGAATGACCTCGGCTGCAGACTGTTCCAGTCCAACATCTTCATTAACGATCCGGATGATAGGGCAGAACATACCCACCGCATGTTTGCTGATGATGGCAAGCTGGGAGGAGTGGCTGATGTGCCAGAGGGTTGTGCTGCCTCTGAGGGATCTCACCAGGCGTTTCCTTCTGCTTCACTGAGACTGTTTCTTGTTAGGGCTGAAGAGTGGTGCTGGAGAGAAGACTTGGTTGGGGCTGTGCTGGCAGGGGGAGACTGCACCAGAGGCATTGCCGGGTGAGCGTTACTGTGCCTAAGCCTTTGTCTGGGCAAGTGAAGGTCTTGCATCGTGTGAACCTCATGAAGTTCAACAAGGCCAAGTGCAAGGCTCTGCATGTGGGTTTGGGCAGTCCCAAAGAGGGCTGCAGGTTGCAGGAAGAGTGGATTGAGAGCATCCCTGTCGAAAAGGACTTGGGGAATAGGTGTAAGAGGCTTTTAACAATCTGGTCTAGTGGAAGGAGTCCCAGCCCATGTCAGTGGAGTTGGATTGGATGATCTTAAAGGTCCCTTTCAACTTCACCCATTCCATGATTCTATGATGTCCTGTCCTTAAGTTGGCCTGTCAAAGGATTATCATATTTTCTTTGCCCTCTCCATTAAAGAGAGGGAGTGACAGAGTGGCTTGGTGGGCAGGTGGCATCCAGGCAAAGTTAACCCAGCACACATGAGGAGCTTCCATCAGAGGCATGGCTAGAAGTGCATTGCTGTGTCCAGGTAATATTTTGAGTAGGTGAAGGGCTTGTGTAATGGGCTGGAAGCCCTCCTGGGTGCCAGTGAGTGGTGTTGCTGGTGCTACACTTCCAAAGAGAGGTCTGGAGGTGCTTTTTCAACCCACACTGATGGCCTGTTGAGTCCTGGCTTTGTGCTGGGAGAGGCTGGATGAAGACTGTGAGAAGGGAGGAAGAGGAGGCACCTTAGGCTGGGATGCAGGAGAACTTTATTAGAGAAAAAAAAAAAAAAGGTAAAACTACAGGAGCACAAAGTGGACCCAGTTTGAGGCACAAAATAGGGCACCATGATCCTTTCTTATGTGGTAGCTGTTGCAAGAAGCCAGAGGTCTTTGTGCTCACAAGTGTGAGTGGCACAGGGAAGATTGGTGGTGGGCTTTTGCTAGTGAGAAGGTTTTCAAAGCACAGGGAGGATGGCACAAGAGAAGAGGTGATGCAGAGAACTAAGGTAGAGAACAGGAGGTGGTCCATGGGGGATGTTTTCAGGCAGCTTGGGCTGAGACCTGCCCTGCTTCCTCTCTTGGTGTCTTCAGAGGAGGAGCCATGGATGGAGAGCCCATGTGCTA
>NW_009919636.1:0-339 GCF_000696875.1 Nestor notabilis
GTATTTCCAGCCGTTTTAGGGCATTTTGGGTGGATTTTGAGCTGCTTTGGGGACTTTTGGGGCATTTCAGGCTATTTGGGGTCTGGTTTAAGACCATTAAAGCCACTTTGGGGGTCATTTGGGGCAATTTGGGTGGGGGTTGGGGCGTTTCTGGCTGGTTCAGGGTATTTGGGACACTTTCAGCTGCTTTGGGGTGTTTGGAGGGAGCTTGGTGTGGGGTTTGGGACATTTCTGGCTGTTGCTGGGGCATTTTGGGTTCAGTTTGGGTGATTCTAGCTCTACTGGGACAACTGAAGCAGCTTTTGGCTGAGGTTTGGATCATTTGGGAGGGTTTGGGGG
>NW_009919637.1:0-29131 GCF_000696875.1 Nestor notabilis
CGGGCTGCCGCAGTTGCGCTGCCCGGGGCAGCGCCCACCCCCGGGGGAGCCGGACGTCGCTCCAGAGAACAGAGAGAGCCCAGTGGCGTCAAAGAAGGGGCGAGGGAACGGTGCTGAGCCTCCGGGCCGCGCACCGCAGGAATTCAGTAATAGTTTGGATCCCCTGCGAGGTGGAGTACTGGGGTGAAAAAAATTATGGGGGCTACAACACGATAAACACTACGTGTGGCCTCGCGATTGAGATGTCTGGCATCTAATTAACACATTCAGATTTGATCTGGTGAAATACACATGGGAAAAAAAAGCTGCTCTCTGAGCTCCAGCCAGCCATTCTTCAGTAAGTACTTAGCAAGAGACTGTTAAAGCTTACAGTTAAGGACTTTAAATCATCAGTGCTAATGACTGTAACATCCAATTTACAGAACTGATTCCAAGAACCTATCAAAATATTAAAAGCTTGTCAACTTATTCAAATAGACATGCAGGAAAGCCAAAAAGTATCTTGTGAGTATGTGTGTTCTAGTCAATAGATAAAATGGTCTCTTCTAACAATTATTATAGTGTTGATTAAAAACTTAAAAATATTTTGCCAACAGGCAGCACAATAATGGACCCAAAAATAAAATCCTTCAAAGTATGTCTTGACTGCAAATTACCAAACCACTGCCTCTGTGTAGACTGTGTTCCTCAGTGAAGTACTATCTTCCACAACAGTCATCTCCTCAAGCAACTGGGAACTGCACAGCCCTAGCCACTGACAAATGAAGGCAGTTTTGAGACTCTTAAAGAGTGTATTTGGTGAAAAAAGTCTATGACAATACCAAAACCTCACACATCCAGGTAACGAAATGGAAACAGACAATACAAGACAAACACAGATACAAAGGCAATTAAAAGCTGGAGTAACAGGGACAAAAGAGATTGCTCAAGGTCTATTCCATTAAACTGGCTCATTCCTTAAACTGGCTCTAACTGAAAGGAGTTTTATCTAGACTTACCATATAAGCACTATCACACCAAAAGCCCTGGCTGCTGTTTTGGAAATTAAGTACTGCTGTGTTACAGCTGATGGGACAGTTAAGAGTCTGTGAAAATCAGTCTCAGAGCAGGGGAATATGGTTAGTACCTCAGAAACAGCATGGGAATCTGTTCAGATTAGCAACTGAAGAATACATTTTCAACTTTGGAACTTGTAAAAACCCGTGAAGGAACTGTCACTTACTCTGTGTGGCCCTGAAAGACATTCACAGAATGGATAGAAGGATCTCTGAAATCCCACAGACGGAAGGTTGTATCGCGTGATGATGTCACCACAAGACGTTGGGTGGGATGTGTACAACAATGTGTTAGCTCTTGGTCGTGCCCTACAATTGCAGATGAGAACATGTAAGGTAATGAAAATAGGAATTTTCATTTCCATGTACACTTAGAATGAAATGCTAATGATTTTCTCTTTTTTCCCCAAACAGAAAAGAATAATAACAATCATTCTGAACTTTCATGTTGCAATCACTGGAAAAGTTTGGAACTGTATTTAAAAGCAAAAGGGAAAAAAAGCCAAACCAGTACTCATGTCACATTATTATTAAGTAGTGACAGGTTATTGCTACTTAATACACCACGAACACACCAAAAGCATTGTGCAAGAACTAAAATCTGGCTACATTTAGTTTAAAACCAACTACTTTCTTAAGTTATAGCACAAGCTTAAAGGAACACTGATTCATGCTCAGAGCATTTACAAGTTCAGAATTTTAGAAACCATTACAACGTATCTGAAGGGGGCCTACAATGATGCTGGAGATACTCTTCATCAGGGACTGTAGCAATAGGACAAGGGATAATGAATGGGTTTAAACTTAAATGGGAAGTTCAGGTTAGATATAAGGAAGAAGTTCTTTACAGCGAGGGTGATGAGGCACTGGAATGGGTTGCCCAAGGAAGTGGTAAATGCTCCATCCCTGGTGGTGTTCCAAGGCCAGGTTGGACAGAGCCTTGGATGGCATGGTCTAGGGTGAGGTGTCCCTGCCCATGGCAGGGTGGTTGGAACTAGATGATCTAAGGTCCTTTCCAACCCAAACCATTCTATGATTCTCTGACTGAGCAGCAGTGTAAGTCTTGTATACACTCACATTGTACTCTAGAGAAACAACTTTTCCCAATGTTTTGGTATGTACAAATAACCCCACGTATAAAAGTGTACCACTGATCTATCTTTTTGTAAGTGAACAAATACCTGTAAGGGAATGGACAAGCTCGGAAGTTTCTACATCATACAGATTTGCTGTCCTATCCCACGATGCTGTCACAGCTTGCTTCCCCCCAACAAGCCAGTCAGCTGCTATGACCACTCCTTGATGGCTTTTCAGTGAAGTTAACGGGGCTCTGACAGTGGGACAATCACTAGAAGCATCTCCATCTCCATCAGGTTCATCTTTATCTGAGAACTCAACTTCATCCTCTCCAGACATTTGCTATAAAATGCAAGAGGGAAAAACAATAATTAAAAAAAAATTTAGAATAAAAGGGCAGGAATGTCTCTAAGTTACATTTTACAGTGTAAATGCTTCCCAATCACCTCAATGCCAATATGGGTAACTTAATTCTATAGAATCTAGCCTACTGAGGTACTCACTTTCAAAAACTTAGTTGGAAGAACGAGTTAAATGCAGTCTCTGAACTGTTTAGCTCTGATCTTTACTGTCTGGTAAGTCCTTTTATATTCCCCTTACTGTAACATCCTTGAGTTTCATTGCAGCACATTTATCAAGGGACTTTTTTTCCTTTCAATAGTTAAGGGTAAGAAGCATTTAACAGGGCATTGACTATTTTAATCTCTGGAAGACAATCATTTATAGCTGTAATTTTATCTATTAGAATCCAAATCATGACATCAATATTTGTCCACTTGTCAATACACAGTCATCATACAGTGCTGATGCGAACTGGATGAAAATAAATTCTTCTGCTAACCATGAAGCATCGATCTCTGAACCCTATTTCACTTCTGCAAGATAAATACACTTATCTTTTACAACATTTGGACATAAAAAAGATAACATTGGTACTGCTCTTCCAAAATAGAAATACCAAATCAAATAAACTGAAGCAAACGTTTTGCATTCAGAACTCTACCTCATACTACCCAGCCACCTCTTGCCGCTGCTCAGCTTGCTAAGAAGCTCCTGCTATACAAACCATATTTGTCTTCATAATTTAGTAAGGGCGCTTTTAAGTCAGATAAGCATTTGACAGTCTACAGTAAGTACTGACTAAGTAAAAGCCTGGGGATGACAACATCAGACAGTGTGGTAAGTGCTGGCAAGAATCAATTAGAAATCAGTAAAGATACAATTAAATAAATGCCAAAATGACATGTCTTTACCATCAGTTTTCAATTCAGAGCAACTATAGCTAATACAAGTGCCTTAGTAAGTTAAGCTACAAGAATTTAACTAGTTTAAAAATTTCATTATTATTTATGATTTGAATTATTACAAAAATGTTAACTTGACAGTTCACGTACTTACACATTTATTATCTTGAACAAAAAGTAAATTACTTGTAGCTACGTATCCTATTCTGCACCATGGTCTTTGAAAACATGGAATCTTTTTTGAAAGAAAGGCTGAAATTTGTCTGTTAACCTAAAACCTTAAAATCTCACCTTTTGCAATACTGAAATCATGTAATTTTTTAATTACGTGTAAATCTAACATTCAGTCTTATCATAAAACCTGTATCTGGTGAAATTGCTGTGCAATTAGTTCAGTTGCAGCAAGTTGATTGCTTACATTGCAGTCTGCAGTTGGCTGAGGTGTAGGCAACTGTATTAAGTACCTCCAGATGTGAGCTGTCTGGTCTCCAGATGCTGCACAGGGGGAAGAGAGGTTAAAATAAAAAAAGAGAGAGAACAGATAAGAGCATTTCCTTCAGCCAGTTCCTCACCCAGCACAGTATGAACCCACTCACGCTACAGCTGGACGACTTGTTCAAAAGGATGCTGCGAGGGACAGTATCAAAAGCCTTACTAAAGTCCAGAAAAACTACATCCACCGTCTTCCCTCCATCCACTTGGTGGGTAACCTTATCATAGAAGGATATCAAATTAGTTAAAGAGGACTTCCCCTTTGTGAACCCATGCTGACTGTACCTGATGACTGCATTATTCTTTAAATGCCTTTCAACCCAATGTACCCAATGTAATCTTCTCCATAATTTTTTCCACAAACTGAGGTTGGACTAACAGCTCTGTAACTCCCTGTGTCCTCCCTCACACCCTTCTTGTAAACTGTAATACCACTGGCTGGCTTCCAGTCAGCAGAGGCCTCCCCAGACTCCTAAGACCTTTGGTAGATGATCAAGAGGGGTCCTGCCGTAACATCCACTAGCTCCTTCAGAACTCTGGGATGAATCCCATCAGGTCTCATGGATTTGCAAACGTTCAGCTGATGTATGATTCTAAGTGTCTGTTTTGGAGCAGGTAAGCACAAATTACGATACGGCAAACACAGATGGAAAGATCTAGCTCTGATTTTTTATGTCTTGAAATACAAGAACAATTCAGTCAGCAAGGATACTGACAAAACAGTAGGGAGAGGGGCTACAACCCAAAAGATGCTAGTGAATGACATATTTTTCCATCGTGATTAACATACAAAGCATATGAACAAACTTCACATACCTGTAAGAGCCACTTGCTCAGATGGATGAAACTTTATGGAATTTACTGTGGGGGAAGAAAAAAAAAAAGTTAAATTTTAAGCAAGTATACTAAAATAATCATTTCACAATGTTTGGGCATCAAAAGGGTCAGGGGAAAAAAATCAAGAGGTCTTTGATTTTAAGTAATTTTTTGTAGTATAGCAGTGAGATATCTCTTAGGTGAGATAAAGCACAATGGTATTCTGAGTACATAAACCTAAACAGTATCAAGGAAAGAAGCTACAGTTGACTATACAATACACACTTTCTAGCAAGTTATTTCCTGAATCTAGTACTAGCACTGCATGTTGTAGAGGATAAACAAGCCACATTCAAATAATCGTGTGTAAGCTGACAGAAGATAGTGCTTTGGACTTCCATAAAGAGAATTGAAGTATTCGTAACTATTTCTAGCATGCTGAAACTTGCTGTATATGACCATCAACTTTCTGATTATTACTTAAGATTGCAAGAACAAGCACCTAAAAACCTAATGCAAATAATACAAACCAGATTTCAGTCCTGCAACCACATGTAATCAAAACATTGTTTTAGAACAGTCCTGCAAGAATTCTACCACCCTATTCACTTTTTATTTCAGTGCGTAAGATTTAATTACTTTTCATTACTAAGTAAAATCGACAAGTTTCTCTTCAACAGTTCTTCAAAAAAGAACTTGGAAATCATTTCTGTCCATCATGCAAGTAAAAAATGTTTATGTTGTCAGTAGAGCGTGGTGTAATGAGTCTAAAGAGATACTCAAACTGTTCACACTGAACTAACTCAACAGTGCACCAACTGCTGGCACCCAACACCTTCGCTCCATTTCAAATCAACTGTCAAACATAAACAAGTTTTACTAAATCAAAAATACATTATTTTGAATATAATTTATATGCATTTAAATTTTTTTATAAATTATAAGGTATGTAGAATTTATATAAATTTATACATATTAACTTAGTTTACACACAACTGTTTAAATACAGGTTAGAGCTTTTATTATTTTCATGGTTAGCCAAACAGCAATTACAAAATACCAAATTATCAGGATCAAAATGCAAGTGATTGGAGATTTAAACATGACTTTATGGAGGATAAAGGCACCCTCCTCCATGCACCAAACAACCTGACGTACCTGAACAAACTGAAGTGTTACCTGTTGTTTCTATGCATCTATCTATTCATATCTTTGAGTTGTACGAGCCAGAAGTCGTATAGCAGGAAAAAGTAGAACTCATATAGCAGAAAAGTAGAACTCATGGTTGAAGTAGCTGACTACTTTCTGGAGAACTTTATTCTATTTGTATTTTTGCCACAGAGTTCACATGATGTGCTAGCTGAGTTATTTAACCAAACATATCACATCAGTTACTGTGTTGCTCATTTTCTGGGTGCATTATGGATCATGCAGTGACCACTCAACTCAACTGATCACTCAGAATGCTCAAACCTCTTCACCGCTGGTCTTTAAGATCCTATACTGTAATTTTGTATGAAATAGAAGGGGGCTGATCAGGTGCTTGTAAAATTGGACATCAAAAATGAAGACTAGCTTTGAAAACATTCACTGCACTGCACCTCGCCACCCAAGGAGGGGTTTAAAAACACTGCTTCTGTAATATTGATACCAGTACAAACAAATGCCTTTATCAGTTAACTGTCTTCAAAACAAGATTTTAATATTATGCAAAAAATCATACATGGGATCACATATTAAACAAAGTGCAAATAGATGTTCACCCAGCATCTGTATTTTGTATCCTGAATATGAGACCCTGCAAATCAGCTAATTTCTGATTATATAAGCTTCTCTTTCTCTGCATATGCATGATACCTCAATGAGTTCCGACATTTAACTTCTGAATGTCATAACTATGCCTGTGAATTTCTTAACACAGACCTGTTTATTAATTTAGCATTTACAAAACTGTCTTGATAGACCTCTCCAAGAATCATATTACAAGACATTCTCTGTATGAAGATTAGCGGAACTTCACAACTGACTTGTTAATGGTGTTGGCAAACTTGCAAGTGAAACCGCGATAAACATTTGTGTCGTCTAAAACACATTTTCCCCTCCCACACACCATTTCCAGTTTTCACAACATGCCCTTATCTTACCTGATCCAACATGCCCTACATACTTGACAAGGCACTTCCCTGTTTCTATGCTCCACAGTAAAGCAGTGTGATCTAGAAAGATTAAAAAGCATCTGTAAATATTGTTACAAATTAATCAGTTAGAAATGAAAAAACATACAACAAAATTATCATCAAATGTAGAGCATACCACATGAAATAGATTTCAAATGTAGGACAGACCAAATCCTCTTTATTACAACCTTATATATGAAATATACAAGCTTTCTATCATTATGACTTACTACACAATTCCCCCAAAAAAGTAAAGGCCCTGTCCCAATCGTATTAATTCACAGTAACTATTCAAAGGCAAATTCTACTTTTGATATTTTTCCTAACTTGGTTATATACTTATTTATAATGTTTCAACTGTGCATCACGAAATTCAAAAAGAACATGGAAATCATTTAGTGATAAAAAAGTCAGGCAGTTACTACAAACAAAAAAGAGTTCTATGCACAGACTATTTACTTCCTGCATGGGAGTCACTGCGTTAAGTCACGGCAAAGCACTATGAAAACTTACTTAAAAAGGAAATCACTCCAAATGCCCCTCCTTTATCCTGCCACACCCAAAAATAATTAATTAATGTAAGTATTTGTAACTGGGAAGAATCTTAATGTTTAATTGGAGAATGGCTGTTTCCAAGTTAAACTGGATGTCCCACACAAAGACAAAAGGTGCCCCTCAGTGGACACATCAAAATGATTAACAGCTCAGTTTATGAAGCAGAGGTTTTGGGTCCATAATATATATGTCCAGTAAGTGTTCAGATTCTGTTCCAGTTTCAAAAGACTGTCAGTGGTTATGGTTTATTTCCCTAGTAATTTTACAAAACCACACAAGCCTCTAGACAGTTTTTGGATCCTAATAGATTTAGTGATTTATTTTTTAGTACCTGTTCCCTCTCAAGTGGAAAGAAAGGAATGTAGTAAAGCTAATAAGAACTGAAAATTAAGATTTTTAGCTGCCCCTACATCATTAGGCATGAGCCAGATGAATATAAGAATACAGAACATGCAAAGTACAACTAAGTCTACGGCATACATAAAACAAAGGCTAAACAATTCTATGACAGAAGTCTGTGGGGATCTCTATATACAGCCCTATAACATTCTGTGTGAGAGGCCCCTCCAAGCAAGCAGCTCCCCAACCCACCCACTGCACCATCCAACAGGCTGCAGCTGACCTTCATGGAAGCTAACTGGCACATACTTTGGAAAGATTAACAAGGATGCCTAAAACTTCTAAAGGTTAAAACCACTCCAAGGAAACTCCAATTTAAGAATTTTTCAGCTACTGAATTTCTTTAAATTGACTCTTTCAGTGTGGAGTTAAAGTACTCAAGAATGCTCCTGATCTACATTTGGTACAGCTTAGGGACTAAACCAGAATTTTCTAAAGATTCAAGTAACACAAAACTTTACCAGCAGATGCAGTTCCCAACACCACTGGCTGAGTTTTCGCGACACTGACATCCCAAATACCATCCCTGTGGCCAATATATTCCTTTACCAGTTGACAGATTGCCCTTGATGTTGTAGTTTTAAAACTGGATACAATCTGAAATAGCAGAGAGACCAACATTTTTTTTCCATAATGACCCAAGATTACGTCATTATCACACAAACACAAAAAGATACTCCTTTTCATAATGATTCTTCAGTGTTCTGACAGTTCATTATCGTCAAAACATTTGATGGTAGGAAAGTGAGCTTGGATGTAAACATACCTCTTCATTTTATTTTTTCTTCATAACACCCCCCTTTTTACAGAATGCAAGATAAAATAGTCTGTACTACAGTAACGCAACCTCACTGGACTAATGAGTTACACAAATGTAGTGTGCACTTCCCATTCAATTTGGGTAAAGAATTATAATTTTAAAAAAAGAAAAATTGAAATAAAATTTTAAAGATTTTAAAACCCCCACCAAGCCACAAAACCCTTCAAAACCTTCCTTGCTTATTCCCAAACAAGTACATCTGATAAGTTAGAGATGGACCATGTTATCTAGTGTAATGTCTTTGAAAAAAATGTACTTACTACATAATTCTAGTAAAATCCTGAAACATTACCACCTAAAACCACTTTTTTTCTTCAAACCATAAAACTAATCAACTCAAACATTAACCTGAGAGCATCAGATGCCAGTTTATTTGTGTAATAAAGCTTTTTTTTTTTTTAAAAGATATGTCAAACTCATCTAAACATTTGATAAGCACATTCCCTCAAAGCCAATGCTATTAGGGAAGAACAGAGAAGACTCATTAAATCCAAATCTGTATGTGCATAAGTAATACCACATGAAAGGAAGAAAAAGTCTAGCTAAACCAGTAAAACTATAAGGCACTATAGTACAGGAAGGCTGAAAACACTCAGTATCTACAGAAAGGAACCAATTTGCAAAAATTGTACATTTTCAGATAAAGGAGAGTGCAATATGAAAACAAACAGACAAAACCAGACAAAACAAAAAAACAACTTGATTTGCTGGAACACTTCCAGAGACAAGTGAAATCAAGAATGGTGAAAGATAACTTCAAAAGGCAAAACCACTTTTAAAGATATCCTATTTTTTACCCCACACGTCTCAAAGCTCATAAGTGTTCTTTGAGAACGACTAGCTGAAAAGCTTTGTTAAAACCAAAACAAAAAAACAACTTCCATTTATCAGGGTTCTCCTCTGCATGCAATTATCAGCAGGTATCTATCTGGCCAGTTAAGTCAAAAGCATTGAAGGCTTCAACAGAAATCATATTAAGACTTATCTACAGCTTAGTAAGAATTAGAAAATTAATTAAATCTACAGTTCAGATACAATAAACTAAGGTTAAAATCCCATTAGTTTTTCGTATCAAAAAAGAAGGTTTTAAGTATGCCATTAAAGCAAATTACTTCCAAAAAGGTTTCTAGAAGTTCAAGAATATCTGCAAAAGCATTCCAAATCCTGAGCATGTCAACTTTCCAGTGTTGAAATTATAATGCCCTATCTGAATTCCAAATTAACAGCTAATATGCATTTTGGTTTCATAGCAGCAGAAGCACCAATCATTAAGGATGCATTGAAAAAATGGGTTAACGGAAAAAGTTGTTAGGTCAGCCATACTGCAGTTTCATAAGCTTTGAGTACAATCCTACAGATGCAACTTTCACATTGAATACAGTCCTTAAACTCAATGGAGTTACGTATAAGAAGTGGAACAGCAGAATTAAGTAAACAGTTAAGGACTTAATACAGCGCTCAGCTCAAATTCCAAAGTTGAAGTTTTTCAACTCTCAACCCCACACTCAAACTATGCTTGTGTTCTGTCTTTCTAATGCTGAGTCAAACCCTCATACAAAAGTCTTTTAGGAGAAACTATCTCCTACTCATCAACAAGCACAGATTTTCTAAAACTGCTGGGCAATGCTTTAACTGATCATTTAATGGGAAGGCTGTAAAACTCTTTCTGGAGTAGAAGCAGTCTTGAATGAACACACAGAAGTTAAAAGTTCAAGAACGCTATTTAACCCTAAATATCCCATTACAGATATTTATTTAATGCACACTTTTCCTACTGGTTTGTTGGGGTATTTTTTTCCTCTTGCTTTTTTTTTTTTCTGTTCCTCACTTCAAATACCAATAACTGGATAAACTAGAGAGCGCCTGGATTACTTCCCGATTCCTTAACCATATATAAACAATTTTCCATGACAGAAAAGGAAATATAACATGCAACTTGATAAAAAGAGCCCTCTGTACTGCAAATGTCTGCATCTACGAACAACTACAGCTAAATTACAGAATCTTGTCCATTAATGTATACAGAATCTTATTTTTAGAGTACCAAGCACTTGATCTACTCTGTCTCTTCAGTATTTGAACACTGATATATAACCCCTGCTGCTAAAAGCATCGTTTTCTGAGATGATTTTTGCCTACTTAATATTCAGACTCCTAATTCAGCTAAGGAATGAAAAGTATCCAGGTACAGGAATTTTCTATGAAGGCCTCGAATTAAGCACGTTTACCTCAGCATTTTCTCCAAGAAAATTAACAGATTGCTTTAGTCTTAGCACATTTTACCAATATTACCAATATCAAGAATCACCTTTTCTAATTAGAACAAGCAAATATTGAAAGCTCTTTTCAGAACAAACCTAAATTCTCATGGCAGGGGGGTTGGAACTAGATGACCTTAAGGTCCTTTCCAACCCTAACTATTCTATGATTCTGTATGTTGGCAATCAGAAAAATGTAATTATGTGCAATTACACAATACAATTTGTTTGTAGAACTTAACTCTCTTTTCATATCCCAAAGGGAAAAAAAGTCAGTATTTTAAAAAGGGACTTCTGACAAGTTTTAAATTAGACACAGAGTAAGAGTATATAAGGATGGGCTGAAAAGAGAAGTTGTGATCCACTACCCCACTGAGTTTGGAACAAAACCCACTTCTGATGAACAGCATTGTTCATTCAATGCTCATAAAAAATACAGGCACAAGAATTTCAAAGCTGTTAAACCCTTAAAACTCTTCAAATGTCATTTTCCCAAATAGGATATCATGGAACTCTTCAGTGCATCCAATCAGGATACAGATAGAAAGATCATGATTTGTTAGAAACTTAGTTATAGACTTTTCTGACTTTTGCCTAGAATCTCTTTGTGGATCAAGAGACAAAAGGTTACAGCTTTGACATTTCTGTGTGGGAAGGAAGAAGCAGTCAAAATAAAGCCACTCCCATGAAGTGCAGAAAGGTTTCAAAGAAGACACTGGACAGAGATCCTTTCAAATTCATCACTTCCCTCAGCTCTCTTGATTCAGAGTTGTGGAAAGAAATATATCAGCACATTCAAATGTCTGTTGGTTACTGATTGATACAATACATCATGTCCCACTACTCATGACTACCTCCTGTGCATGCCTGCAGAACACTGGGAAGCACAGCAGTTACCCAGAAGTCTCCACCCCATACTTTCCCATTAAGTTGCAAGGTCCACTGCCTTGCCTGGGAAAGAATATGCCAGCAAGTAAAAGAAGAAAATAATTTAATACCAACCTAAACAAAAAAAAAAAAAAAAAAAAAAAAAAAAAAAAAAAAAAAAACCCCCACCACAAAAAAAAAAAACAACCAAAAAAAAAAAAAAAAAAAAAAAAAAACAAAAAAAAAAAAAAAAAAAAAAATAAAAAAAAAACCAACAAAAAAAAAAAAAAAAAAAAAAAAAAAAAAAAAAAAAAAAAAAAAAAAAACACCCCACCAAACCAAAATAAACAACCAACCAAAAAAAAAACAAAAACAAACCAAAAAACCAAACACCACACCATCAAAAAAAAAAAAAATAAACAACAACAATTAAAAAACCTCAAATACTACACTAGAGAAAATACTAGTTCATAACTACATAGTAGGCGTACTAATATTTTATGTCCCTATTAATACCATGTTGTCCCTGTTCAAGCGGCCTCATTAAAGAAGCTGTAAGTCATAAACTCTTAGGCAAGAGAGGCACCTCAATGAATCAAATTGGCAAGAATAAAAAAGAAAGTTTTAAAAACAATAAAACAAAAAGGAGATCAAATCATAGAATCACAAAACACAGTAACTTAAATCTGTTTCACCATACTAATCTTTACTCTTACTCTCAAACTTTCAGACTACTTAACAGATGGTATTTCCAAGCCTCGTTCAGTCATTACATAACCACACATTAGCCTGCAATACCAGTCACCACAGAGCTTCCTACACAGTTGATTCACATGCCAGATCCTGTTGTGCTTTTCTCACATTTCATTTACCCTTATTAATGTATCATGAAGTGACCCTGAGGTAGAGTAAAAAGAGCAGCAGGTTAACGCTCTGAAAATTGAAAAAGGGGAAATTAGAAAGGGAAAACATACCTGACAGAAGCAGATGAGCAAAACAAAAAACATCAGAATGGTTTGCTGTGCTCAGAGACCAAGCAAAAAAAAGATAACTAGCTAACTAACTTGCAAGGCTTGCAGCATAAAAGAAACAAACCATTTTAGAATCGCAGCTAAAAAATAAGTAAAAAACCAAACACAACAACCCACAACCTGTAACAGTACACATACAGATGCCTGCTTAAATGCCCATTTCAACTGCAATACCCAATGCTTATTCAGAAATTTGCTACCTACTAAGTTATTTCCCTCTTGAAACTGATTTTTTTAATTCTCTTAAAAATAAAAAAGCAATCCCACATACACACATGTGCACACTCTCTCCCCTCCAACACTCATTCTTAAAAACAGGTGAGCAATTAGTGTAAAATGTCATATGCTGTGGTTGAAGTAATGGGTAATTGATGAATCCAAGACAAACATACTGTTCCTCAAGCGGCAGATTTACTCCAAGAACAGCACTACTCAGCTTAAAGAAAGTACAATTTACAATTTAAAGACAGCTATGTTAGTCTCATGAGTACACACTGATGAGTAGAGATTTAATTTGTCTCATACCTTGCTAGTAGATGCTTTGTAAGTTGTCTTTAATTTCTGAGAAAGCTGACTGGTACTATGACTGGCTGTTGAGACAAATAAATTCAAAAGAAGATATTTCAAATATAGCATTAGCTTTTTTGTGTAAGTAAATGGTATTAATTCCCTTCAATAAAATTCTAAGTTTTGGCCATCAAAGTATAAATAAAATTAATTCGAAAATACTGGCTTAGGATTCTTTGTGGTTCTCTTACCTTTTGCTTTCAGTTGTCCTTTGCTCAGTTCAGCTCCATCAATTGTCTGTCCTTCAGCTGCTAAACGCTCATTCAGTGTATCAATCTCTCTGCGTACTAACAAAACCAAAATTCGTATTAATCCCAAAAATTGAGTGTCAACAGCAACATCATTAACACTATTTGATAATTGTTACAGTTAGTAAGTAATCTATTTTATGCTAAGGACAGCAAAAGAGAACAACTGTGATTTTATAAAAGCAGGTCTAGCCAAGATATAAACCAAGACTCATGCTGAATTTTCCAAACATTAACCTTGACCCAGATTCCAAGGAAAGTATTGGCAGTTTTTAATTACTAATAAGTGTGGCTAAGGATTAACAAAACTGCTTCTATGAAATACATAGCACATTTGCATTGAATTAAATCCAACTTGCAGCATCATAAATACTTTAGCCGCAGAATTAGTATGTCATTTACAAAGATTTTATTAATCACAAAATAGCTTCCTCCCCTGAATGCCTATCTACTATTAAGAGTTTCAATAAGAAAGGTAGTGCAGTAAGCGTGTATTTTTAATACTTCGAAATACATTCAAAACATGTAGAATGACATATGCATTATACATTCAACTGTTTTAGAAACAGTAAATACAATCAAAATACTTTCATTGCACATCAGACAAGGCATATATTTGTAACAAGAACACACTTTTCTATCAATTATTTGTAACTCTCATGAGTGCCATTTCAACACGAGACAGAGTGATGGCATAGCTAAAACAAATCAAGTACTTATAAAACATTGCCAGTGCTTGGGCTGGTTTAAGATTGCTCAACTTCATTTTATAAAGAACATTTTCAGTGGCTTAGTTTCTTCTCAAAATCTGGGCTGATACTCTTTTAAGTGTTCTTCTCAGGTGAATTCTTATTGAGAGGCTTTAACCAAGCAGTTTGGGGCCGTTCTTGAGCACAAGTCTAGGCCTGTCTTTCCACAAATTCTTAGGGCTTTTTTAAAGAACTCATTCACTCCAAGGCTTTGAAATGTGGGAGAATGTGACACATCAAGAGTATGATTCCTGCCACTTCTGACAAATACACTGAAGTCTCAGCTCCGAGCACCAGAAAAGACAGTTTACACTTCCATACCACATCCAAGTGCTTGAAATGAGCAAAGCAAGATTCTTTTGCTGTCTCCCAAGTCACATAAACCTAAACTTTTATAAAACACAAACTATATGAAAATAACTAAACAAAGAGACAGGCTTGTAGCAATAGATGACTGAAACAAGCAAGCCTGGCAGATACACAAGTTGCCTGAAAAGAGTAGGGCTGATGCCCAGAAGGGATAAGAAACGGAAGAAACTAGAATCAGTTCATATAAAGGAAAAGGAGTACAGGAAAAGCCAGGGAGAGAAAAACCTTAGATTCTTTACATATGGTACCCACAACACTAGTGTAGGAGTTAGACCAAGAACAAAAAATAACAGACTGAGCATCAGAAGAGAAAAATTTACAAACTGTCAGGGGAGTGGAAAAGAGATCACAAAGGCCAGGAGTGAACTTGAACTGAGAAGTGAAAGAACATGAAGAAACAGAAATGGAATGGAAGGTACAGACAAATTCACCACTTGTTTTCTGACAAACATTTCTGAAGGTTGGAGAGGGAAGCTTGCTACCAGCCAACTTCTCAACAGGAGGCTGAGAACACAGTGGTTCAAATTGTCACAAAAAAATAGGTAGTGCTGATGTAGCGTTTAACCAACACAATCTCAGGTTTTCAGAGAATAAGAAATCAGCACATTTTCAAAAAGCCTGCAAGAGCATTTTTTTAACATGAGTGTTTGGTTTAACTGTGGGAAGAGATTAGGTGTGGAAAAAAAATTGACTTGGAGCCAAATCAGACAGTTTCCACAATGCAGAAGCCAAGCCATGCAACACAGCTTCCAAAATCCAGCAAGGACAACTGAGCAGAGGCTTTACCATATGACTGCCTGTGTTACTTACTTTGGATCCTCTGACATCACCTTGGATGACATTACCATACAACTGCACTGTCATTAAACAAATAATATTTTTTGCAGATAATACCTGGAATGTTTATCTGAGTGCTTCACTTCAACGTTCATGAACCACTGAGGTGCTGGTTATGCAATTTACTAAGAAGTATGATCCAAAACCACCACATTTTACACTTCAAGACACTTTTCCTATTTTATTTAATAATATTCCATCATTAAAATGAAGCTTGTAAATACACAACAAAGCCACAGCCTTCAATGGTTGAACAGAGTTCCTGACAGATTAACATGGTATATGCCAGAGCCTACAATGACAAGGAGACTTTCACTTTCTTTGCCTAAGAGTCAAGGAGGATGACAGACATTAGTTCTCACTTCTTGTATCAAACAGCTAAGAAAGTGATGGCTTCTGAAAAAGTATAAACTCTGTCTTTGGCTACAAGTTCAAAATAGTTCTTAAACTCCTCACAGAAAAGCTACACGAATTACACTACAGTATCCAAGGTAAGTATCTCAGCACTACTATATGCTAAATTCAAACAATTCTTAAGTTGCTGGAAAAAAAATACTCACATTCCAAATTTTCAATATACAGGTTTTCAAACTCCCGCTCTATTTGTCCAAAAAGTTCAAGGAGTGTATTCCGGATAGAAGATGGTAGTTTCGAATCCTAGGAGGCAAAATACTGGGGTTTATATTTTTCTTTACATATATTTTATGTACTTACCCTTCGATCTGAAACTGGTTTTAACAGTTCTCTCCAACTCCCACACCAAGGAGGGAAATCAAAGCTACTACTAGTACAGAACAGAAAACAAAAAGCTCTGTGCATCATAAGATTATTCATTTGACATACTCCTTCTCTTTCACTGGACAGAATTCGAATCTCCTGAATGGCTTTTTTACTTTAATTAGTGAAAAGTTATTAAAGCAAGATACGTGTACAACTCATTAAAAAAAAAGGTGGAAAAAATTACAATATAATGTCAAGGTGCTTCCAGTTCAAGAGGAAAGAATACCTTCAGCTGACAAAGTAATGCACAAGTTGAATATGCATTAGGTTAGGAAGTTGTCATCACAAAGCACCTTATTACCAGAACTTAGGACAAACGAACCTTTTAAACATATTTTTAACTTCTACCTACTTTTGTCACTAACCATAAAGAAAATTGCAATTTCTAATCCTTCCCTGCTTGATATTACTGAAGCAGCTCCTCCTCACAGAGTATTCTGAAGCAAATTCACAGAGGAGGGCTGTTTTCTTCCTTCAACATAATCAACACAGCAATTCCGAGGCACAAAACCAAGTATGTAATAAAGCCACTAACACAGGATTTACATGATCTGAGCTCAATGCACAGCCTGACCACAAGTTTCTGTTGGCAAATTATTTACTTTTTATTCATCTGCCTATAAAACAGAGATCATCACCATATTTTCCCTTAACAAATGCATGTCATATCCTAAACAAGTAACTACCAATTTCTGCTGGGAATCACGATTGTCATTATATCAATGATTCTGTTATCATTGTTAAGCAGACAGTTAATAAAGCAGAAAACAACTGACTGCAATATACTGAGAACCTAGTACTAACAAATATCTTAAAATTTAAAGCACAATATGTTACTAAAAGATGGTAAATTAGAAAGAAGAAAATATTGTCATTAGTATAATAACTCAAATTAATCAACTACAAGTACGGATCAAAGAATGAACCATCCTTGCTCACCACGTAAGTTCTCCTAAATCTGTTCTATTCTTCAGTTGCTGGTGGACCACAGTGTGTAAGTTGATTTACTGCATTTATGATTTACCTAGGTAGGCTGCTGTAAACTTTTTATATAAGAAGCTTCCACTTAACTGAGCCTTACCCTAATAATGAAAAAGTTGAATTACTCCTTTGTAGCACATCTAGCCCACCACCTCACAATTCAGTAACACAGCATCTTATTACTAGAAAAACCTGTAACTAACGCAGCTGTATTCAAGACCTGAGAAATAGCTATGCAAGGAAACAAGTTATCAAATTTCAAAGTGAAATTCATATAGTAGCATGTAGACCATATTACCAATATATCGATGTTCATTTGTCAGAGATACAAGGAATGTGCCTATCAGCAACATATATTTTTTCTAAACAAAGAGAAAGTTTGTAATCTTAAAATCTTGAAATCATCACTATGAGCAAAAAAAGAAAATTGAGTCAGCTTCTGCCACAGCACAAACCACTACTATAGGTCTAGAAGTACAAAAGAAGCATTATTAGAATGGGAGTACAAATGTTAGCACAGGACAGTACCCAAATTCGAGTGAACTTCATTATTCAATCAGCAAGTTCAGTGCTGATTATAGCTTGTTTTGTTCTTAAGTGTTTCAGCAAACCCAAATCAAAAGAAATTCCTATAGAATGAGGAAGCGTGTGCATACTGTCCATCAGAGGGCAGCATGCGCCTTCAATCAAGTCAGCCTCTAAGAAACCAGAAATTAATCTCACATTTTGGTTCATACAGTCGACATGGCTGTCTTCAGAAACAGTTAGAAAAGTTTATCATGATCCCGATTTTGTAAGTTATTTCTGAACATCAATTTTAAAGAGCAGAGCAAGAGAAACCACTAATAGCCATGACATAGATTTGTTCATAATTCAGTTTTACACCAGTTTCACAACTACTTTAAGATGTGGCACTGTGTTAAAATAATGGTACTATGCTCCTTATGCCCCCCCTAGGATATTCCCTTCTGCAACTTCATCTACCTCTTCCTTGAAACAGTACTTCTGTTCATACATTTACAGTCAACCAGAACGTGAAACAGATCCCGATTAAAACAAACTTAAAACAAGAGATTAAACAAGAATACTATACAAAAAACACTGAAGTTAGAACTCTTTTCAATTCAGTTACCCAATAATTTCATACAGCAAGATTATGAAAGAAACTAAATTATCCTACAACTTTCAAAACCAGAAAAGGCAATGTTAGCAAAGTTTTCAATCCACTTCTCAGAACCTGAAAGCATAAGCAAATCTGAACCTGCCCTAAAGTAACCAGCAGAGTAAAACACATCCACTTCCTTTACTCTCTTTAAAGTTGGCATTATTTAAATTAGCTTATTAAAATACCATGTAATAATGTTATCTTTTTATCTGCAGAAGTACTTATCTAGATGTGGTTTACAGCTCCACTGTGAAAGGGCATTAATACTCTCTACTTGTTAGAATCTGCCACTGGCAAGGTTAAAGGTCAACAAAATTAAATAAGATGATACACAAAACACTTAAAACATTTACATATTACGATATAAGACACTTGGAGTTTGTTAAGAAATACAAAAACAGCATAAAATTTTGGTTTACTACAAGAAGTGACAGCATGTCTTAACCTCTCAGCTGCCATTCCACTCCTTTCCTGAAGTAAGGCTGTAACAGTCCAAATGCATAGAGTTTTCTAGCCGAGTCCTTACATTCTCCAGCTTCTAGATGACTAGAAACAACAACGTGGGCTCTGTTAATTCCCAGAAAGCTAACACTGTAATCTATTGAGCAACAGGTTCAATTTAAAATAAAAATAAAAATAGGTCACAACACTGAAAAAACACAAGGTTTTCCCTTCAGAGCACCTGCAGTCTAGAAAGTGAGGTTTCTCCTTGCCAAACCCTGTTGATATTTCAAACCACCTCTCTGATGAAAATCAAGTTTTGCATCACCTTTGCCAGGCCCACATTAACATTGTGTAGTTAATTAGTTGTAGTAGATTTAACAATAAATAGTTTTCACACTGCTTATCTCTGGCAGCACTACTTCAAACACTTCTCACAGGAGCCTTACCCACAGTTAATCTCAACATTGTTAGGTGAAACACTCCAGGTGCTTCCAGACAGCATCCAGTAGAGACTGACATGATTATGAAAACTACCAACATTTGTGGTAGTTGTTTTTTTCCCTTAAGTTTAATACACAGAAGATCACACCTTTGAGCCATATTCAAAAAAAAAAAAAAAAAACAAAACCACCCACCCCCCAAAAAACACACACAAAACCCCCACAAACAAACATCTACAGTAGTTCATGCCTTTGTCACACAGGCAGTATTTGTTTACTTTATGGAAAGGAATGCAGAACAGTGCTCCCAACTAATACCTTCCCTTTCCGAGTCGTAATAACAAATATTTTGGTTTATTCTTATTCTTGGGTTACTACTATTCCAAATTCAAGCTTACAAAATCAAGAATCAATCTTCAACTTTAAGGTGGTGGGGGAGGGATGAGCAGTAGAACAAATGGGCTGTTTCTTCGCATTTCTTCATGGGTTTATCACACATGTAAAAATACACAAAGGCTGATAAAAAGCTCCACAGGTCTGAATACAACCTGAAACATTGCCAGTGTCCACATCGATAGCCTCCAGAGACAGTCAGCACTTATAAGCAAGAAAGCCTGCTGTTCCTGCAGCTTTACTGGACGTATTTCATTACTTAAGTCTATTTCATTTCTTCACACAGAAAACACTCCTCATAAAAAAGTTATGGCAGTTACCCAAGAAGCAGTGTATTATCTTACCTGCCCTTCCAACATGTCTCTTTGCAGTCCTGCTCGTTCTTGCTCGGAACTGTTGGTTCTTCGGATTGAAAGACTGTGTGATTTACGTTTCTGCTTTGCTTGGCGAGCAGATGCACAACTTCCACTTTCTATTGGCATTACTTCAAAAAAACAGCTTCACAGAGGCTCCTATGATAAACTAAGGACAAGCGTTACACATTACAAATTGTCTTGCCAAACTAACCAGAGTTTAAGATTTATTTTTCTCAAATACTTAGCTCTAAATTTTAGAGTTGTTTGGGATGCCATTAAAAAGAATCCCTCTTTACTTACACCTATTCTTCAAACACCATTAAGATCAAAACCACATATGCATATACATAAAGTGGAATAACTTTGGCATTTTTTATTCATTAGCTAACAAACCTCCACAAAAGGAAAACAAATTCCATGGCCTTGCTCATTTTGGAGAACACTAGCAGAGGCAGCCCAAAAATGCTTCCAGGAAACAACTAATAGGCATACTATAGTTCACTGAAATGCATGCAAAATTAAAACCCAGCTGGAAAATGAAAGCAAAGAGACATGATAATTTAGGGACACTGTCAGGTTACAAATGTATTATGCAACATTAAGTGTTAGTATACAATGTGTAGTAGATGCGCCTGTTTACACATAAGCAGAAAATAATTTTAATGGAGGAGTTCTGAAAACCACTTTCCACCATTTTTGACAGCTCACGGTTTCACTTTCTTGATAGTAAAAGTGCCCATGAACTTAAGAGAACAGTGAAAGTGCACCTGACTTACCAGGCTGTTGTTAAATTTTATCAGCTTGTCAAAGCCAAATATGCATTTTATTAGCCCTAGAAACACCTGACAGTATCACCAACTAATATTACCATGCATGATCTACTGCTTTCCTCTGTTTAAGAAAAATCAAATGATTTTTTGATTTCTTATATAAACGTGGAGAATACATTCTATAATGTCAAAATTTGGTTTACTTTTTTTTAAACAAACATTTAATTACTGGATTTTATTTTTTAATTTATTTAACCCTGATATTCAAAAGTAATTATTTTTAATTTCATGGGGTACCAGTTGTTAAACATTTCAAATGGTTTAGGATTGATGACTGCATTTTCCAATCAGGAACATTGAGAACAAATAAAATTTAAAAATAAAAATTCATTCTCCAGCATCAATGATTTCTGAAACAACATTTACAACTCAAAAGAGCTGCAATAAGTCTGCAGAGAAATAGGAGAGCAGAGTTGGCAAAGCTATCAAGGCAACTGAGCTTCCTTTTAAATAAGCTGATCAGAGAAAATTTAAACCAAACCCAGGGCCACTTCCAATTTAAGATCCGCCAACACACTGGATCTCAAGCTAGGAATGAGCACCATCACTATTAAAAAGACTAGGCATTAACCAGTTCAGTGGGTTTGACACAGTATTTTCAGCTTTTTAACACATCATAAAGCCAAGGAAAAGCATATCTTACTAGAAGCAAAGTATGCACCATGAATAAAAACACCTTTACATTTTCTTTGGGTTTTTTATGTCATGAAAATTATGAAGATTTACAAATTTATATCAAAATGAGATGAGATTTAGTTACAGTTTTGATGCCCATCCATCCTAAAATTTGCTCATTAAAAAAGGTGGTATTTTAATTCTCTTTCAGAACACCCCAGTTCCAGTAACCTGACACCAGTTCCATAATGAATCTAAAATAAAATTCAGATTGCACCAGCTCCATGCACTGCACTGAAATTATTTTGTTCATTTCCTCTGGACCCTGCACAGTCCTCCCCTGCACCTAATCCCATCAGAGCTTTTTATGTGTGATTAATCAGTAGTAACTAACTGGATATATTCACAAATTAAGGAAGAAAGAAGAGAAAATCTACCATTGGGTAGTTTCTTATTTGACTAGATTTCTTTTTTCACTGGGCCAGATTCCTCTACCACAGAAAGAGAGAACTGAGATTAAAATAAAAAATAACATAACATCCTATAAGTAAGTTATTGCCAATTTTCTGGGCTTCACAAAGTATCTTCCTGTTCTTAGACATATGGTCAAGAATTAGGAACATGTTTTCAGCGCTCATCACATTTCTCTCTCTTTTCAAAATATGATCAGATCCCAACTGCATGTTAATTCTCCTCACTTCCACCCTCCTTCCTATCTCCCTTGGGAGCCACTCTTTCAATGGCTTTCAGTTTACAGTTTTCTGCAGTGTTTGGGATCACTTGTTAAGGCCCAAGGCCACAAACATACATAGATGGGTTAACCAGTTCTGTACCTATACAGAAGAGTTACATATAATCACCTAGATCAGGTAACAGTGTTCCACTTCAGCTCTGTGTTAAACAAAAATAGTAATTCCTGATTCCTGCCAGATATGGCTCCTGAGCTGTAGTTACACACAGAGATGTTGATATAGTTTATGCCTTACCTCGCATTGTTTTAACTATTTTAACTTTTAATTGCCCTCTGCTGCCAAGCCACCTCATTTTAGGGGACTTTACCAAGAAATACACTTTGCTGGACTCATTCGTAAAATCATAGAATGGTTTCAGTTGGAAAGAACCTTCAAAGGTCATCTAGTCCAACTCCTCTGCAATGAGGAGGGACATCTTCAACTAGACGGGGTTTCTCAGAGCCTCATTCCAACCTAACCTTAAACATTTCCAGCGATGGGGCATCTATCACCTCTCTGGACAATCTGTTCCTGTATTTTACCACCCTCACTGTAAAATCTAATCTTGTATCTAATCTAAATCTACCTTTTTTTGGTTTAAAGCCATTACCCCATGTCCTGTCACTAAAGACCCTGGTAAAAAGTCCCTGTCTTTCTTATAAGCCTCCTTTAAGTACTAAAAGGGCACAGCAAGGTCTCTCCAGGCTGAACAAGCCCAACTCTCTCAGCCTTTCTTTCCTCACAGGGAGGTGCTCCAGCCCTCTGATCATATTTGTGGCCTCCTCTGGACTCACTCCAACAGGTCCATGTACCAATGGCTACAATCAGTTTTCTGAGCCACAGGTGCACTTTGCTACCTCACATCTGATTTTTCATCCCTTGGTATCCCCAAACCCTCCTCTGCAGGGCTGCTCTCAATCCATTCACCCTCCAATCTGTATCGATATTGGGGATTGCCCTGGCCCAGGTGTGGAACCTTGCGTGTGGAACCTCGCACTTGGCCTTGTTGAACTTCATGAGGTTCACGTGGACCCACTCCTCAAGCCCGTCAAGGCCCCTCTGGATGGTATCCCTTCCCTCCAGTGTGTCAGTACACCATTCACTGTACCACTCGGTATCAATACATACTGATTTGGCAGCTATACATTCTCGCATGTAGAATTTAAAGGGACACTGTTGAATGCATGAGATTACATTTTTACATAGTGAAATTCTCACTTTACACAAAAATTTCTACTTTCACAGTTCATAAGCAAACAGGAATGATTAGGTAAGAACCACCACCATTACTCTATTTGGTAGCAGCACTTCACCTGCAGCCAGTGTCACTGACAGTAACTGCACTCTCCTCATGCACCAGCATGACCACATCACTCATGCACTATTCTGGAGAGAGCAAGCATGCACACTCTTCCCCAGGCTCTGCAAGAGGGTGCACACAGCCATAGCCAAGCTGAAACCAGAGGCAACAAGCAGGCATGTGCATACAGAGGACAGGAAGGAGAAGCCAAAGGGAACTAGATTCACTGCCTTTAATATTGTCCTGAATTCCACCAAATAGCCTTACAAACTTTCAGTAAGGGAGCAATAATTAAAGAGTTTTTAGAACCAGGATGTAAACTCAGTTTTAAAAAGTGACAGTGTCCCTTTAAATATTAACTTCACTTTGACAATTTCAGGGCTATTTTGATGCTAATTGCAACAGTAAAAAGCTATAGGTTTTCCAAGAGTACATTTCACACAACAGATCCTTGGCAATATGATGCTGAAAAAAAAATAAGGTGCTCATTTCTAGCAGTTACCTGATTCCCCTTATTATGTAAGGTTTTCAAACAATGAAAATTACCTGTCCAGTATATCAGTGTCATGTTACATATCCTATGAAAACCATATTAAATATTGATTAGTGAAACAGTCAATAGTATACAAACCAGTCAAAGTCTTTCACATTTTTGAAACTTTTGTAGTTAGAACACACCAGATGACAGGAAAGGGGGATGAGGGAAAACATCAACACAAGTCAAGAATAAGCACCAAATCCAAGTGAAAGTAAGAAAAAAAGGCTTCAAAACAACCCATTATATGTTGTTAGTCAGATGTAGCTAATCATAACTTTTGAGTGTCACAAATGGCTTCCAAAAAGTTAAATTCACTTTCCTTCTACTTAGTAGTACTACAAGTCGAATGAAAAATCACAAGTATGGGACTCCAGTTTCCTCAACCAAATACAATTTAGTTCTCAAAAACCAAAGAATAGCAGTCAAGACTAAATAAAGCTGACCAAGAGTACGGGGGGGTGGGGATGACTGCAATCAGAAAAGGGGGCAGAGTGTTGTATTACTAAACTATTTTCATTAAGGGTGGCAGTTCACAAGTACTGTATTATTAAAAAGTGAGCTTATGAGACATACTGAGCTTTTCTCCTCAATTGCTTTGGAAAATACAACATTTGCAGTGTTCTTCACACAATGATCTGTCAAAGCCTCAAGAGAACAAATTTCTGACAGTCAATCAGCAGAAGTAGGGGAGAGAAAGATGTTCTAGAAAATATCTAGGCCATAGGTGATTACTACTTTCTGAATGCAAAGATACTTCGGTATTTTGGTAATGCTGTTTAATTAATCTCACAGCATATTTTACAGCACATTAAATTAAAGTTCTGCCACCTACCTTTCTGTAGCAGATGTTCCTATGTATCCAGTCACAAGAAATATTTCAACAAACTAACAGTGAAGAGCAGATGCGTAACCAATTACTGTTTTGTCCAGCTACAACAGAGAAATGGCACCAAAAGTGCACACACACTGGTCTTACTAGACTTAAAAATTCAGTGCACCTATCAAGTAATTCTACTTGCCTACTTCTACTCTTGAACATGGAACAAGCAGATTGCTGAAAGTATTCCTAGGGTGTGCATGCTGCTGAAGCCAGGGAGAAAATCTGTTTTAAAAAGTGTCAGAGCACAGAATGGCTACAGTATTGCATTTCCTTTTTTGTTCAGTCACGATAACCCACAAGTCTGTAAAGGGAAAGCACCAGCAAGTTTCAGCAACATCTCTTACCCAAGCTCTCCCTGCTCCATTTTGCTCAGAATTTAGCAATAGTAATACTTGCTATTTAAATGACTGTGACAAAAAACCAAACCAAAACAAAAACATAAAACCACCCACACCACAGAAACAATTTTACTTTGTGCATGCCCTTAAATCTCTTAGTCTCAGGTCTCTCAAGTATGATTTAAAACAAAATTTCAGTGTATACTACATAAAAATTAAGGCTTTTTATAATAGTAATTATTGTTCTGGGCAACATTAAAACCTCACAATACAAAGATGCCAGTTAACATGAGGTTTGTTCCTTTTGCACAAAGCGGGGAGGGAAAGTGGAAAGAAAGGAGAATGATTACAGCTATTAAGTTCTTAATTACATGTATCTCAGTTTGACAGCATTACTCACGAGTTAAAGGAATTTAAGTATCAATATATGCCACTACAATCTTTATTCATATGCAAAAAAATCAAATTTAAAGGAGTGAAACTTCTATTTTGAGGTCTTCAGTGAAAAGTTTGTTTCAAGGATGATGTACATTCAAGTACTATTAATTTAATGCAAGCTCCAAGAATACAGCACACCTGAGAAAGATCAGGCTAACCCATCTTCTTTGTAAGACTAGTTGTTTTGCTAAACATAAATATTTAGGAAACAAAACCATTCCAGATCATAACAGATGATACTAGAACCACTGATATGTGTGCTCAAACCCTTATGAATCACTTGAGCATTACAACATTGATTTTTTTTCTAAATTTAGTGCAGCATTCTTTCAAAGAGAACTGGATGTTCCTCGAAATGTAAAAGGGGAAAGCAACCACCACTGAAAAGGTGACAACTTCCCTTTGACAGAAAGCATAGTAAACAAGCTGCACTAATGAATTTTAAGTATGTTATACAGCTGGAAATGAATGATAAAAGCTTTAACACATTAGTAAGTATCTACTCTGAGCAAGCTTCTAACAGCAACATCCAAGCATAAGCCAGCCCAGTTTTGCTGCTAGTAAGCTTTGATCTTGCTAATTCAACTATGTCAGCAAATGCTGCAATCACACCAAAAAGCTGGGCAGACCCAGACTGACAAACAGTCTGCTAAAGCAAGAAATTATGCTCTCAACCATACCGACTTATTTTAACTAATATTAAACAACAGTAATTATCAAACTTGGATTATTTGACTGTGCTGTTTCAAGTCGTTTAAATGGTACAGTATAAGCTTACATTTAACACTAGCTAGTTATCATACATACTATGAGTATAGAATGTGTGTTTTATTAATAGGTGTTGATTAGTAATTTTGTTGGAGAGTTCAAAAGATAGCATCAGGTCCTGCTAAATTACTTACTGCTGGTTAAATCCTAAAATACATTTGAAGGCTACTCTATTTCCTTAGCTGTTTCACAGATAGTTTAGCTCCCATTCCTGCACTAGCAAATCCCTAATAGCCTAGGAGGAGTCTGCACGCATGCACAAGTATGCAAATACAGGACCTGAGGGTGAGGAATCCTAAGGAAGTTCAAGAGCAAAGGCGGTTTAACCAGGTATTTGTTTCAGGAAGCACTGCACCACATTCAGAGGCCAGAATCTTATTCTGCTATTCTCTAAGCAAACATTATTTAGGTAGTTGTTACTGATGTACTAGATAGATTTCTATAATGCTTTTATGCAAGCAGAGTGACTTCTAATATCATTGCTTTTCATTTGGGAATACATTACTTGCTAATAACTTAGAATATTTTACTGCTTAAGACATCAACAAAAGCAAGTAACTTTGACACTAACTATAACACATTTAGCAAGGTTTTCTGAAGCACCAAATAAATACAGCACATTCTTGAAGCATTTCCTCATGTGGCCTACCACTAAGAACTAACAAATCTTCCAACAGCATGCGTAACAGCACTGCAAAGCACCCAGTCCTATCATTTTCAAACACCAAGACAGTCTCAAAATAGTCAGTAGGGATTACTCAAGGATGAGAAAACAACAAATCACTCCAGCTTCTAAAGAGACCATCACAATTCCTGTCCATTCCCCAGGGGTCACAAACAGAGTACTAACAAACTCTTCCAACAGAGGTTTGAAGCAGTGGCCTCTGGAACAAGCTCCTCACAAGCTACTAGTCTTAGCTCCAAGACTTAAGAATGCCATGGCATAAAACGATTCCAGTCTCATCTCAAACATATAAAACACAATACCACTTAACTTCTCCTTACTTGACACATACTAGTTGTGGCTTGCAATTTCTGGATTTTGTACGAGTAAGTTCTTTTAAGACACAATCAGCACACTCACAATGTTTCTCCCATGCCTGTACCAACACTCTCAAGCATTTCAGTCCATACAAGAGACTGCATCCTTTAAACAAGTCCTAAATTTAACGAGCAGTGGAAGAGCATGTCTACATTAGAGAGAGAGTCTCATCTTAGAATTAGATTTAACATGATAAGCCTAGTTTAGGGACAACTGTACACATAAACAACAGGCATTAAAGAAACATACAACAGAAGACACACACACAAAAACATTACCGTGGTCTCTTGCCTTACATTCTAATGTTGGGTGCAGGCATCTTCTCTTAAAATAACTGCCCAAGTCCACAGCACACAAAGCTACATTTGAAGTTATTACAACAAGACACGTTAGGGCTGACACGCACACACAAGATCCTATCTAATGTAAACCACTCACTATAAAACATACTTGAGGATTGAGGTTACCAGCTCCCTTTCAAAATCATCACATAAGAAATGCCAGCAGCAGGCTTGCTTGGAAAACAGTTTGAGAGATTTTCTTAAGGAGAACGATCCTGCTCTTATGTTGCAAAATGGGTGCCTGAACAACAGACGTTTGTATAATTTCAAGGTGCACTCAATGACACTGAATCACTTCAACGAAGCTGCTCCACCAGTTCTTTACGTAAATCTTCCCTGAAATACTGTTACAGAAAGCACACTTTAAAACACCATAAGCACACTTTAAAACTTTCACAAGCTGGAAGATGTAACAAGAAGGATAAAGACACACACAGAAGTTTATCTTTTGTTGCAAACACCAACGTGTCCTTGAACAACGGTTCAAGGCTTAACTTGAAAAAGTTTTCCTTGTTTTGCATAAGCACAACCTACTTATTTTCATCTGCAAATGGAACCTGACATCCACTCACCCTCTGAATAAATAAAGCATATTAATTCTTTAAATTTGTTTTCACAATTTTTAGCTCAGGAAATTAAATATTGCAAATGGCTTTTTCCAAACATAACTTTTACCCATCTCAGATGGTTCTGAGCCATGCTCCTGCAGCTGAAGGCCAGATCTACCCTGTTCCACCACAAACTGCATGTCCTCAAGCAGTTGTGCCCTGCTTCAGGAATATGGGCGTTTCGTTTTCACTCCATTTGTACGTATGTCAGAGGATCTGAACTCACATTAGTTACATATTAGTGTAAGCTAATGAGGTCCTACGCTTGGCTTGTCCTCAGGATATGTGACAGCACACAAAGTTAGGGACCAGAGCCTCAACAGGCACCCTCGGTTTCACTATCTGCAGACTTGCAACCACCCCTACAGCCTCGGGCTGGAAGTGGTTAAAAAAACCCCAAGCAATAAAGAAAAGCACGCAAAACAGATAGAAGAGGAAGAAGGGCTTATGGTCGGTTATTTAGGGTTTTAAGAAAGAACGTGCAGGTCATCTCACGAGCAATACACCAGAATAGGGCGGGCTGGGAGGGGGTGCCAAGGCAGGAGCCCCGCTTGACGCCACAGGCCTGGCGAGGCGGCGGCA
>NW_009919638.1:0-487 GCF_000696875.1 Nestor notabilis
CAATTCAGCTTCTCAGTGCCTCCCTGCATGCAAGTGAATGAGTTACCTGCTCTTCTAAATGTGTTTGTGCATCCTGGTGATGCACCTCTGGCTGTTTTTTCTTTTTTGCCTTTTTTTCTGGGTTTGGGTCTAAAAATGGTACAGAAACTTGTGGCCCAAAGCCATGCCTCACTCTGGCCAGCATCACCCTCCTGAGCTGGAGTGCAGCAAACTCAAACTCTCCCCAGACATTGTCATTGACTGGGTTCAGAGAGATATATAGGCTACAGGATCCTTATTATTTGGCCAAATAAATAGCCTCTCAAGAGAGCTCTTCCTTCCAGTGTGTGATGAAGTTGCTTTATACCATACCACTGAGGAGTCTGTGGTGTATTAAAACTATTGTAATAACTTCACAGGCATTTCCACATTCAAGTGATCATAATAATGCTCATAAAGTACACTCCAGCGTGAAGTATTTATGAATTATTCTACTTAAGGTGGGGGG
>NW_009919639.1:0-5623 GCF_000696875.1 Nestor notabilis
GTGTGACTTCATTCAGGCCACAATAGTCTACACTTAGTCTCCACTCTCCGTCAGACTTTTGCACTGGCCATATGGGGTTGTTAAAGGGTGAATGGGTCCTGCTGATCACTCTTTGACTCTCCAGTCTACGGATCAGCTTATGGATGGGAATCAGAGATTCTCTGTTGATGCGATATAGCCGCCGGTGCACTGTTGTTGTCGCCATTGGCACTTGTTCTTTGACTTTCAGCAACCCCGCAACAGAAGGATCCTCTGAGAGACCGGGCAAGGTAGACAGCTGCTTAATTTTCTCTGTCTCCAAGGCAGCGATACCAAAAGCCCATCGGTACCCTTTTGGGTCTTTGAAGTACCCTCTCTTGAGATAGTCTATGCCAAGGATGCATGGAGCCCCTAGACCAGTCACAATGGGGTGCTTTTGCCACTTCCTCCCAGTCAGGCTGATTTCAGCCTCCAGCATAGTCAACTCCTGGGATCCACCTGTCACTCCAGAAATATAAATGGGTTACACGCCTTGATACCTTCATTGCATCAGGGTACACTGTGCACCGGTATCTACCAGAGCCTTATACTTCTGTGGGACTGATGTGCCAGGCCATCTGATCCACACAGTCCAGTAAACCCTTTCAGCAACCCCGCAACAGAAGGATCCTCTGAGAGACCGGGCAAGGTAGACAGCTGCTTAATTTTCTCTGTCTCCAAGGCAGCGATACCAAAAGCCCATCGGTACCCTTTTGGGTCTTTGAAGTACCCTCTCCTGAGATAGTCTATGCCAAGGATTCATGGAGCCCCTGGACCAGCCAGAATGGGGTGTTTTTGCCACTTTCTCCCAGTCAGGCTGATTTCAGCCTCCAGTTCAGTCAACTCTTGGGATCTTCCTGTCACTCCAGAAATATGAATGGGTTCCACCCCTTGATAGCTTGATGACATCAGGGTACACTGTGCACCGGTATCTACCAGAGCCTTATACTTCTGTGGGACTGATGTGCCAGGCCATCTGATCCACACAGTCCAATAAACCAGACTGTCCCTCTCCTCCACCTAGCTGAAGGCAGGGCCCTGCTAATACTGGTCATAAGATTGTCCACTTATGTCTTGTAGAAAGGAATTAGTATTCCTTATGAGAGGAGTTGGAGTTAAATCAGCTCTTCCACTCCATCTGAGTAAACGCTCACCAGAGACTGGAACAGCAACTTTCTTGAGGGGATCATCCTTGACTGTCGTTTTCATGCACCCGTTGCTCCAGAACTGAGGTAGGTTTTCCATCCCACTTTCTCATGTCTTCTCTGTGATCCTGCAGGTAGAACCATAGGGTAGCCTGTGCCATGTACCTCCTATATCTTCTCTCTCAAGCAGTAGGGCGTCTTCTGGTAATAACGGAGGTGTGGGTTGTACACGTGGGGAGTTGTATAGATCAGATAAACTGTCTCTCAATTGTTTGAACTCCTGGGACAGTTTTTCCACAGCTGAAATGATGAAGCCGTGAGATTGTTTTCAAACTCTTGGAGTTGACGAGTTACTTCATTCAGCTTTGATGGTGCTGCCTCACTCCAGGTCATTGACGCCAAAGAGTGGGCATACGATGATGGTGCACTCCATGTAAGTTTCCACCACATGGATTGTGTGCATTCGACTTCATCTGGATCTACAGATGCATTCCTGGCATCCAGCCTATGGTAGATCATCTCTAGAATAGCTGATTCCCTCAGGGACTGGATGCCTCTTTCTATCATGGTCTAGTTGGCCATGCTTGTAGGGAACCTTCTCCTCCACAGCTGCCAAGAGCCGCCTCCAAAAGCTGAGGGCTTGTTTCTCTTTTGCAATTGCTTTGTCAATTCCTCCTTCCCTAGCAAGTGATCCCAGTGCTTGGCTTCCCTACCTGCTAGTTCGTGACCATCGGCCCCATTGTCCCAACATTGGAGTAACCAGGTGATGATGTGCTCCCCTGGAAGACGGGTGAAATCTTTTCGCATATTCTGCAGCTTGGTCGAGGTCCGGTGTCAAGAAGTCACCTGTTCTTCTTCTTACTCTTCCTCTGATCCACATAGTAATAACTTGTGCTTGGATGCTGTCCCCTGTAATAAGTGCATTGGGACTTCATCTTTCTTCACTGCACGGGTTGCTGTTTATGCCTCTCATTTGCTTTTCCCCTTGCTTACAGACACAACTGATGTTGGCTCGAATTGGCCATTTGGTTTAGCTGCAGTGTCTGTCACTGTGGTTGGAGTGGCTGCAGTGTCTTTCACTGGGGCTGGAGTGGCTGCAGTGCCTACTGTTGGGGTTGGTGCAGCTGCTGTGCTTGAGGGTTGAGTAGCTGTGTTGTCTGTTGCTGTCAGGGTTTGAGTAGCTGCTGTACTTGTCACTGAGGTTGGTGTAGCTGCTGTGCTTGGAGTTGGAGTAGCTGCATTGTCTGTTGCTTTGCCATCAGATCCAATGACATCTTTATCCTGGTCCTTACAGAACAGGGCCCCATAGGCGTAGGCCAAACCCCAGGACTTTGCCATGATTTGTCTGCATCTGGTATTGCCAGGATGACAGCACACCTAGTCTAAGTGTTCTGCTAATTTTTCCAGATTCCTCATTTGTTCACGAGTGAAATTCCAAAGCACTGGATGGGCCAACTGGCTTAAGTGCTTGCCCATACAATAGCACACACACTGCCACTCATGACTGTCCAGCCTTGGGGAAAATCCCTTGGTAGTATTCTTAAATAGCCGTCTAACCTTAGAGAAGATGTGAGCTGGACCCTGCTTGGCTTCTGAGATTGGACAAGATCAGGAGTTCTCAGGGTGGTCATGCTGTAGGCAAAACATAGCATATGCAGCAACAAGCTGGTTCCCAGCAGAAGGATCAGGGTGCTTTCAAGGGCATTGAAAGGATATTCAGGATCTTTAGCTTTTCCAGAATCTACTTCTACTGTAAATAGGCTGCTGGGGAATTGGAGGGTGTGAGGGAATATGTCCTCCACATGAAGGAAAAAGAAAGATGTGTAATTGTTAAAAATTCCCATTACATGCCTCCCAAAGTACAGAGGACCATGCTGAGGTTGTATACCAGCCCAGTTTCATGATCAGTGAGTCTATTGTATTACAAGTCATTACCATGAAGTACAGTGAAACAATTACCTTAACCCAGGCCCCCCAGCTGATAAACACTAAAACAGCAAATACTGGCTGTAAGGAAGGTATGACATGCTGAAACTCTGAGATCAAGCGCAACAACTCTGAGAGCAAATAAATCAACATTGTGACGTGTGACTATTAATCTGAAACAATAAGTGCTTGTCACAAGTATGAATAGACACACTCTGGTCAGATCTGTTGTTATCTCAAACCTTTGCGTCACACGTTGGGCACCACAAAGAACTGTCGTGGTTTAAGCCCAGCTGGTAACTTGGAATCATGCAGCTGCTTGCTCCCCCTGCTTCTTCCTCCCCCCGCTCCCGGAGGAATGGGGAGGAGAATCAAAAGAATATGTCTCCCATGGGCTGAGATAAGAGCAGTTCAGTAACTAAGGTATAATACAGAAACACTACTGCTACCGCTAATTATAATGATAAGGAAAATAATGAGGGGAGAGGACACAATTGCTCACCACCCGCCGACCAATAGCCAGCCCGACCTGAGCAGCGATCTGAGCCTTCCGGGTAACTCTCTCCAGTTTATATACTGGGCATGATGTGCTGTGGTATGGAATACCGCTTTGGCTAGTTTGGGTCAGGTGTCCTGTCTCTGCTTCCTCCTGGCTTCCCCTCCTCCCTGGCAAAGCATGAGACTGAGAAAGTCCTTGGTTGGAGTAAACATTACTGAGCAACAACTAAAAACATCGGTGTTATCAGCTTTGTTCCCAGGCTGAAAGTCAAAACCACAGCCCTGCACCAGCTACTAAGAAGGAGAAAAATGTCTGCTGTAGCTGAACCCAGGACACTGGTTTATTCTATAAAACTGTGAATGGCTGTTGTAGACTGTGCTCAAAGTCTGTCAGGCTGGGAGTCATGAGCAGAAGCCTTTAGGTGTCTCCAGGACATGGAGGACAGACCAGAACAGCTGAACAAGGAGGACACCTCCTCCAAAACAAAGCCTCAGTTTCCAGCGACCTGTAACTTGGGGTTTTCTGTCTTTTAATTCAATAGCCTGGTGGTCTTCTCCCATGAAATTGTCCACTTGCTCCATGAATGCCTGTAAACACGTAATAACCCTGGTACCCTCTAGCAAGGATTTCCAAACCCTTTCTGGGCCCTGTGTGGAGAACACCTCTTTGGAGAGGGTGGGGGTTGGACAGGGGTGTGGGGTGCAGGCAGCACCTTTGTTATCTAGTTTTTCCAAGTGGCTTGTGAGTTTCTAGGTTCCTCCTAGCAAACCCTTCACCACTTACTCATCTTTTCTTTAATCTGATGAGACTGTAGCTATTTAGCAACTCCTTAGGCAGATATCATGATCATCTATGCTGCTCTTTCTAGCTTAGTCCTTTTGGACACAAGTTCAGAATTATAAGCAGCATAAGAACATTGCTGGCCCATGAATTTTCACAGGGGCATAATGCTCTTTTCTATTTTTGTTTACTTTTTTTTTTTTTAATCATCTCTAACACTCATTTGTACTGAGTACTGATATTTTCAGAAAACAGCCTATGACAGCCTCGAAATCTGGATGGCAATAGCTAGGTTGGTGCTTCCCACAATTTTATGAAGTTAAGGCTTCTATCTTCCTCGCCCTATGAATTACTGACCTCAGATAACTGCAACAGAAATTCTGCTATTTGTAAGATCACAGCTATCCCTACTCTCTTCCCACAAGCTGAGTATTCAACTGTCTTATGTTGCAATCTGTCTTTTTTCTGAATTATGTAAATTGACTGAAAAATAATGAAGCATCAGGCTTCATACCTGTTTCTAATAGATATTATAATTTACCTCAGTATTTTATAATATGGTATTAATGCAGAAGTCCATATTATAGGTGGAATATGAGGCTGCTGCCTCACAATATCAGAAGAAATTGCTACCCTTTGGAGAGCTTTATGGGTCTTTGCGCCAGTTCAATTTTCAGGTCTGAAATACCCACAAAATAAAAATACACCCCACCCTAGCAACAGAAGCAAACTCCTTGTCATGTCTGTGCATAGTAATCTGTTTCCTGGGTTATTGAATTTTTTTTTCTGTATGTTTTCTCCACTTAAAAAAAATTATATTTGAGGTAATCAAAGACATTATACTGTGAATATCTGCACAAACAAACCCCTAAAACATGTGGTATGATATTAGTAATTATTGATAGAAAAACTTAGACTATGTGAGATTATATATCATCATTTTAAATGAATATTATTTTATAAATGCTGTGTCTGCTAAAAAGTGAATCCCTATTTCAGGGATAAAATGAGATTCTTAATATTAGTTACCCTTCCATTTGTACATGTTACCAGCATTCAGTGATGTAGTAAAACCTGCCTTCCATTTGAAAGGACTGTTATGACTTATGTATCTGGGGTACAATTCAGAAATCATTGGTGTTTCATGAGGCATCTTAGCTTGCTTCCAATGTTGGAAATAGACCATACCATTTAATTTGGTATGCAAATAATTTAGTTTGTGAATTTTTATTTTATTTTAGATTAATATATTTAT
>NW_009919640.1:0-1779 GCF_000696875.1 Nestor notabilis
GATGAACAGGACAGCAGGCAGCAAGATTCTCTGTAAAACCAGAGGTTGGTTTGACCAGTTTCGCCATTCACCCCTTCAGCTGTTCATCACCTCACCTGTCAATGGACTGAACTTTGTTGCAAAATCAGGAAAATCTTATTAAAAGATTAGGCTCAATGCTTTTTTACCTTTATTTACTTCTCTGCTCTGCCTGTACCAGTAAGGGCACAAGCCTTCATCTTTCATAATCAGGCTGCGATTAAAGGTCTGGAAGGCACGTGAGTCAGTTCTGCTAAGCTCAATTTTGACATGCAGGTAGAACAAAGGTGCTCATCTACAGAATTTCTTGCACTCTCTGAAGAATTTTGGTACTTTTCAGACACTGAGGTTGGGGGGAAAAAGAAAAAAAAAAGAGTCATTACAGGAACTTCTGTTCAAAGTGCTCACTAGCAGAGAACCTCTCTTTTAGAACTGCGACAATGACACACTGTGATCCAGACCATGATGTCACTAAGATGAACCATACCCTTTCTAATAAATACCAGTCTTCTTCACATTAAAATGCTGCTCACTAGAACAACTTTATACTAGCAGATGACGATCTACACTGAGACATCTTTATCTTAAAACTCTGCTTTGAATGATTGCTGTTACTCTTTGTTTAAACATGAACATTTTTAATCCTATTTATATTATTAATGCAAACCGAACGTTATTTCTTTGATGTGGCCAAAATATTACAGTCAACATCTTGAATTTTTATAGTTAAATTTGAGAAAGGAATGGACTGCCTCTAACTACACTAGATATTCAGCTGAGCTAATTAATGGTCTGCACAGTTGAAGTTGGGAGAAGATGGCTCAGAGCCATATTTCTGCTCCCCCACTCTTGAACTGGCTAGAAACAAAAAAACAAAATCAAAAAAACAAAACCAAAAAACCAACCAAAACAACAACAAAGAAACCACCATGACAATACTATAACTGCCTGAGTAGCTAGAAGGAGCATTGTACAGGATCATATGTGGTGAAGTAGAATACTCCCTGCTTTAACTCAGAGCTGCCTCTATTGTCCTCGGGGGGGGTTTCTACATCCACAGTGAAAGGTTCTTCACTGACATCCTGGGTCAGCTTTCTGCCTGCCTTGTCAGCAACGCAAAACAGGCAGAGCATGGACCAGGGGTCTGGTCTCTTGCAGCTCACCTATACTACTTGCACACACCACCTATCACAACTTTTTCTGTTCAAAGTTATGTGATGTGAGTATGTCACACACCAGTCAGAAAGACTGAAAGGTATGTCATAAGCTGCTTCTTCAGTGAGCTACCTGACACCATGCTAGATCTGTTGTGACTTCTGTTAGCCTAGGAAGTTCACCACATAGTAGTGCTATTCTTCTCTTGGGTAAGCATCACTCACTCGTTAATGGTCATTCATATATGGTGTTTTAAGCAATTTAGTAGCATCAAATAATAATCTTCTACAGCACCTTTCACCAATAAAACACAGAATTCAACAGCATGAATGGGAAAGCTCAGAGGGATTAAATTTTATGTCCAAGATCATCCAGTGTAATAGCCGGGAACAAAATTTATGTTTACTGAATAAATTCAGTCCCCTGTCCTCTGTTAGGCACACTCTTGCTCTGCTTCTGTTAATTTGTATTTTGGTAACTTACTAAGGAGAAACTTCTCTTCCTATTCAAGATAGTTTTTATACTCTCTTCTCCCCACAGTAGTGGTATGGCTGGAATTCATGCAGGACATTGTAATCTCCTCACTTCTGATAAGAGAGCAGTTAC
>NW_009919641.1:0-23913 GCF_000696875.1 Nestor notabilis
CAATCCTAACCATTCTATGATTCTATGATTCATTTCCTTTTATACATTTTTAGCTGTCTCTAAAACCAGGCAATTTAGAATTGGTAATCTTACTGATTATACTACATAACCCTCAGAAGACTTTTATCTGTGGCTGAGACAAAGACCAAATGTTTTTTATATTAAGAGGGTCAGCCTTCAGATATCACTCCAGAGCCATTGATAAGTTTGTTCCTATATATATGTTTTAGTGATGTGATTAGTTACAACTGCCAAAACCTAGAATAGCTCCACTTACAGTAGTTAAAACATTATAGCAGAAGAGAATCTAATCCACTAGTATTAGCTGGAATAGTGGTTGGCACAAAGGTCACAACTACATGGTAATTTTTCATTTCAGAAAGCATGGAGGAATGAGTCAAACAGAGAACAGGCAAAAGACACCAAAAAGAAGATTCCCAAAAGCTGAATGGAGATGCACAAGAGAAAATCTCACACAACTACAAACCACTCCTTCAGTGCTAGTGGTAACACAGACCAACCACCATGGTAAGCGCATGGACAGAAGCATATCTTGACACACTAAAAATGCTTCTACATTTTTAAGCCTGTCGACCAGACTCCAAATCGTAACAGTTTGAGTTTACTAGGAGTTTGATTGTTTCACTGATACAAGATTTTAGAAGCACATGTGAGCTATACAGTGTGCATATAGATGTCTCTCTGCACTATACACACGTGCAGTAAGCACACTGTAATGACACTGCAGAAACTCCTATGCATCCCCCCTTTCCCTATTTATAACATTCCTAACAGCAAGAACCCTGTCCTCTCCTTGATCTGTCCAGTCCAGATAAAAGCTTGCCTCAGATTTGGTGTTGATTTTCTTGCTTTTCCAATCCACCATGCTACATTCAGTATGTACGTATGCACTTATTTGTTGTTCATTTGTCTACTATTTTATTTTTAAAATACACTTTAAATATTGATCCATGTGAGGTAATGTCCTTAAGAATATTATGTACAGATATTCATTTTAAACTAGATGTGTCCCCATTATTCCCACATTGCAAAGAGCTCTTATTTTAACAAGCATCCTTACAAACATTTATCTAGGTCCCATGGGAGTTTATTAAATTGAAGTTAGGTTGTCTGTGCTTCTGAAAATGCCTGAGGTTTGTCAATAGCTATTTATAATATTCTGTAACCTATTTTACTTTTTTTCCCTGGGTTTCCTGGAGCATGGTGTCTCCTGTTTGCAAATTTTACAGGGACTAGGTACATTTTGTTTCACTGGAGCATCAGTTATAACACCGACATGCAACAATCTTTCCCAGTTATATTCAACCCTCTTCATGTGGGCCAACAAATACCCCCTGGAAGACAGCACCTTAGAGATATGACTGAGCCAGACCCAGTTTGAACAGGTTGGCATCATTATTATAGTGGCTGTTCCTCATTCTTAAGTCATAAATTTTCTTACAATTATGCATTTATTCATAATTTTTATACAACAGGAAGAGTTGCAAAACTCATATGCTGCATTTTATAAGTATGATATAGCCACAACTGAAATTTGTGATGGAGAGTCAATTCAGTACAAACAAGCTTGGACTGTTGTTTACTGCATACAACAGGGAGATGTGAGGGGAGTACACGCAGTCTGACTTTGGGCAGCACAGTTAGTCACCTAGGCCAGCTGTCAGCAGAGAGAAATTATTCCCCTCTTAGGACCACAAAGCAGGATCCTGCCCAAAGTGCTGTGAACTGTCCTCTAGGGTTATGTATCTTTTCCTACCAATCATAGAGGAAGCCAGTGTACTACCTCAGCATACTTCTACAACAGGTATAATTTTCAATGATATATTTACAGCAGGTTAGAGATGAAAAGCTACCAACAACCATGGCTTCCTAGAAGACATTTCTCTCCCTTTCTTCTTCTGCTCGACCCTGAAAAACACTTCCACTCTTGTAACACCTGACATGTGTGCAGACTCCCCAGGACAGCTGAAGCTCAGACAATCAGTGTGTAAGCAGACTATTTGTTTTGAATTAGAGAAAAACTTCCTTGAGTCATTCCTCATAAACCAAACAGACGACATTAAAGGAAACAATGAATAATCTCCTTTGGCTTAAAAAGGGTAATGAACAAGTGCCAAATAGATTTTTACTGATACTGCAAACTGATTTGAAACATGCTGGCTCTACTCTGGCCTGTAGCGGTAGATTGGTGTCCACTAATATAAAATTAAATTGTACCATCCCCCAATACCTAGAAGCTGCCCTTCATGGGAAAAAATACCTATACTGGCACAGACTGCTTTAATGAGAATGAATTCAGAGAGGTTTGTATGCACAAGGGTGGTTTACAAAACTCCTCCACAGCTTTTTGAAGCTAGGGACTTCTGACCTGCCCTTTAAGGCACTCACCCTGCTTGAGCAAGCTCCGTAATCCTCCAGTAGTGCCTTAGCCAACGGTCCTTCCTGTACACCTGGAAGGTGCTTTCCACCTGTGAGTGAAAGACAAGTTGCATTATCCAGTTTTTCACAGCCAGCCAGCGAAGGTCTCTGAATCAAGCACCTCTTAGCTCAGAGGCAGTACTCAGAGATTCAAAACAGCAGCACAACTTTTGAGTAGTCAAACCAAAAGTGAGGTGGTGTAAAAATCCCCCTACAGTGTTCTGCAGCTTAGATGATCCAAGCCAGGAGGAAGCAGGGGGATTTATAAGAGATTTTTGACAGAGTTTTTATTTTACTTAAAATGAGCGAAAGAAGCAGCAGTCATCAAACCATCTGGGGTAAAACAAGAATCTTTCCAAATATCCCACCCAGCTTGAAACTGTCATCCCGATGTGTTTTTTTTCAATACTCAAAACTGCCTTTGTATTTAAACATAAAGGTATCAGTAAAGATACAACTGAGTAAAAGTTGGAATATAGCCACATTTCACTAACAGGAAAATATATAAGTAAATAAATCAAATCATGGGTGCATCTATCACTGAAGTCCTGACCTGGCTAGCTTGTCCCCTGCACCTGAGTGACTGACCACTTACTCCAAGATAGGGAAAATGCACTTGTGCATAAAGAGTCTCTTCATAGACATGATTTTGAGGATGGTTCTTGTGATTTAAGGAAAGCGGAAAAAGAAATTTAATCTATATTTCTAGTTTATCTCTTCACAGTGTTCCTTTAAGACCCTTTCTTTTGTTTCAGTATCATACACCTTCATGTCGGACCAGAACAGGAAGCTGAAATGCCAAATGAGTGGAAGGAAGGCTATGCTTGTGGTACTCCTGACCACACCAAATGCATAGAGTACAAAGAGCTCATTCTCTCAAGCCTCCCAAACCCATTTCCACCCCAAAGGGCTATAGAAAAGCCTCAGATAAACATCCATATCTTTGATTGTTTGTTCAAACTGAATACTTCACAGGTTTTTGGAGACTAGCCCATCACTAGAAGGAATAAGAAAAACTTTCCATAACCGGAATCGGAGAGCTTTTGTCTCCTTCATGGCCATGATCAAATACACTTTTTTCCTCTCTTATTTTCAGATTTCATGCAGCAGACAAGCACACTGTTCAATTCAGGTGACTTTTCCTTTTAGAATTTACAAACTTGAACATAAAACCAAAGAATTTATATGCGCAACCCAAACAAAACACACAAAGAGCCTAACACTATAGGTCAAATTCCAGTCCTGCAACAATTTTACCCAATACAGATGTATAACTAACCTTACAAAAACATGTGAGCCTTATATTTTGGCTGCTGGTTAAGAACCTCCTGTGCAGTCTATTCTTCTCAAGGGCAAAAGTAAGATACTCTAGACAAAAAACCCTGAAACAAAACAAAACCCCAACATTAAATATAACCCCGTCTGATTTTCAGAAACATACATGCAAAACTTTTTAACTGACTCTGACTCTCTAAGTACACCTGGATAATGATGGCTGTTGATTTTAAGGATATCCACCATCTAAAATTCATTGTTTTTCTTCTAGGACTCCCCATCCCAATAGCCTCAAATGAAGAATGATGCGAAGTTTCAAGCCCAGGATTATTTATCCACAATCCACTAGACTTTCTGAGCTTGTCCCAATGACTCCCAGATCATACATGTGTCTGAATCTAGCTGAAGCAGCCAAAGACATCTTTAAATTCTGATTCCTGCACTAGTTTTTCAATGAAAACCTGACATTTTAAAAACTATAAGATGGGAAACACCTATAAAAGATTAAAAAAAAAAAAAGAGAAAAAAAAAGAAAAAAGAGAAAAAGAGTGAGAAAGAGTTTATTATGGGCCTATTTGCAAAGTACTACAAATTCTGGCCCACCTCACGCTCAGCACAAGATCACTGACAGATGAGCTTCACAAAAAGCAAATCCACAACACAGATGCAGCAGAGAGAATTCTCCCTTCAGGGGCAAATTCCTTCCTCTAGTCATGGGCTGATAAAAGTGTCAAGAGGCCCAAGAAACACATTTCTGTGCTATAAGCGGTTTTGGTATATGGTCCTGGGCTGGACTAGAGGAAAGGTCCACATAATCTCTGAAGGTCTGTTAGTGTTTTTATACCTCCAAAAACAATGGAAAGAGAAGACAGAAATTGATTGGAGGTAGAGGGAGTGCAGAGTGCAAATGTGCAAGGTTTGAAATCTCAGAAATATATAAGGAGAAAATCTTGTACCACAAATAATTAAATAAGACCTACATTTTATCCCAAGATTAGATAATTTGAAGATAAGAGCTAGTGTGACTTTTAGGCAAAGCAAGTTGAAAAGCAGCTGTCCCAGCTCAATATGTATTGAACTGGAGAATAAAGATCACTGAAGCATGAAAGGTATAGTGTAAGAGTAGTTATGAATCTAATTACTCAAGTAACCGGATGAAAGTACACCCCTCCCTAGTTATAAGCAGTGGCATTTTTAAAGTAAACTAATACATAAGATGTCAATACATGATAATCGAAAATACATAGCACAGCTTTTGGAGTTTGTAGGATCAATACATATTCTTCCCAGTGACATTCTAAATTGCTTCCTTTGTATAGGTCTCTAACAACATTCACCTAGCCCCCTACTAAAAAGAAATCTGAATTGACTGGTGCTCATGGTCCACTATGCCAAAGCGGCATTCAGTACACTGTCCTCCTAAGGTGTGGATCTTGCCGCATATCCAAATGCCCATTGGCATCCCATGAGACAAGGCTTTCAGTCTCTTCTGGGAAGCTGGGAAGGAAGATCTTGCATTCCTGTCTATTGTTACTGCTGACACTGTAATCTCTGTTAAAGCCAAGCTTTTTTCTTTTTTTTTTTTTTAGTTTAAAAAGAGACAAAAATTGTTTCTGCTGTTCTGCTTTTGTTCAAGGCATGTTACATACTCAGCATCTCTACAGCATAACCATACAGTATAGACAAACAGCCCATACAGTATAGACAAACAGCCCTTCTCCAGTGCCTCGGCTGTCATGTCAGACTTACTTCCTTTCCCTCCTCTTGACTCTATTGTATTTTAATTTATTTATGAGTAGAAGAGTGAGGAAGTAAGGGGAGGGTGTAGCTTGGATTGGTCTGCATCTGCAAGGGTCACGGGTTTCAGATCTTCTCCTAATTGATTTATGCATGCTGAGTTTCATAAGGGAAAAAAATGTTTCATGCTTTCTCCAAGTGGCACAAAAGCACAAGCCTGGTTCTCTCGAGTAACAAAGATTGTTTCTGAGCAGCTTTTCCCGAGGCACCGAGTGATGTAAAGGATGATTGGCAGATTGCGTGGCTCTGAATAAATGAATAGCACACATACGTTCTTCTTTTTCTTTGCTTTTCTCCTCCATCCCTCACCCCACCCCCTCCGAGAGGGTTTCAGCCTAGTTTCGAAGCATGCACTTGCAGAGCAACACCTGCGCTTTGCTGGATCTTCCAAGAGACCTGGCGGTTTGGCAATCCCACGGCAAAGGGCTCACTTAATAAATGCTTCCTACTCCAAAAGCCGTTTTTACTTGGCTCGTTTCGGTGGGCGCGGGACAACGGCTCAATCCGCACGACAACACTGCCACCTACCGGCCGCTCAGCGCACAGCCGCCGTGGCGCTCCAGCTCCGGCCAAGGGAACCTGGCTGTACTCGTCACCTACTGTACATATAGTGCGTGTACATAGTGTATGTATTCAATACAGGGCTGATGGCTGCACACGTGATTGAAGCCAAGCTCATAGGAAATTCATAAAGAACTAAATAATACTGCTTGACTTCATGTGGGGAAAAAAAAGGGGAGGGGGGGAAACAAAGTTACCACTGTCGTTTTGAAAGGAGTAAAGCTTTATAATGGTATCCAGATAAGAGATAACTGCTCCCGCCTGCCCAGCTGGCCAGGAGTTTTGTTGGGATGGTGTTAATCATGGAAACTACAGCAAAAACTTGCTGACTGTATCTTAACTGTGATAGCATAGCACTCTGCCTTATATCTAGCCCTAATAAGCTCTGGCAGTTCATGTTGTGTTTAGCAAATAGATAGTTGCCAAAGAATCATTTCCAGTTATTGTCAAACACAGTTGGAGACCATATCTACTTTTTAAAGACAATTATTGATCTGCTGTTGCACAGTGGCCATCCATTTCATTTATCCTCTATGCCTCTAAGAACAGTGCCACAAGTTCCTAGTTTAATGGAGTTAGATCATTTGGGTAATTGCCAGTTCCACATTAGTTACTTCAACTCACCTACTGCCTTACTACCTTTCCTTTCATGACTGATATCCTGCAAAACGCTCAATCTGCTCAATCCCAGAATTCTTCTAAAATAACTGCATTCTCAGACACCAGAAGTTCAGAGGTAAATGTACCTTAGCTCCTGATCCCAGAACAATAATACACAAATCAAGCCATGAAGCATAACAGAAAAGTCAGAGTATCTTTCACTGTGTCATTGACACAGTCACATTCAACACTTCCGCAGAGAGCTGAAGAACCGTAACTTAAACACAGGATTTGAGTTACTACTGAAGAAATAGCCATGACTTCTGACTAGAATTTAATTTCAAACACACTAACTGACCTTGCTTTTTGTGAGTACTTGTGTGAGGTAAGTTTCCTTCATGCTAGTCTATACAGAAAACAAATTTGGGGCCCACTACTCTATTTGGCTGATCACAAAACACAAATTTATTCCACAGTGAATTAAATTATTTTTGTAGGAGAAATGGAGCTTTAACATTCTACTTTCCTTTTGGGGTGAATACCATAGAATACTAGTATACTCCTGGCAAAAAAAAAAACAAAAACAAAAACACAACAAACGCTAAAAAAACAACCACCACCAAAAAAATAAACCCCTAAAAAAGAAAAAAAAAACCCAAAACCCCAAAACCCAACCAAACCACAGGAAACACACTCCCCCTCAAAAAAAACATATCAAATTATTCTGACAGGTCCAAAGGCTTGCAGAATATATAACTCATTAAATTTAAGCTGTCAGCTACAAAAATAGCACCGATACCATGTAATTCAGGTGACCAATCATGTATCTTTGCACTTAATAGAATGACAACAGGGAAGAATTGGGTAATGATTCACAGGCAAAAACATGTTCTATCCAGATTTTAAGCAGCACCAAAAAAACTCATCCCAAAAAACATTCCTCAGCTAGCCTTGACTCCTTAACTATGATCTCTGTAGCTGTTCCTATAACAGAAAGCAATGCTAGTGGTTCTTCAACTTCTTTCTATTAAGTTAAAACATCTCCATCAGTAGAACTCATTTGCAAAAGTCTATCATCCCAGGAACATCAGAACTGTCCATGCACAAAGACAGATTGCCCTGTCCTCATCAACTCCAGATTTGTTTACACTGTCCCCTGAACTCAGCATCTCCAAAACTGGACTCAGAGGATACTATGCTAGAGGAATTTCAGCTCCAATCCAGTTTGGAAATCCCTATTTTATTCTATTACACTTACTACAGTGGTGTATCTAGCCTTGTTTTATTCCATTTCTGAGTGAGGTCAGGCCAGCAGCTTAATAGGACCTAAAAAAAGGTCAGCAGTTTTTCACTTGTCTTGCTTGCTGAGTGGTGACGTATTTGCCCAGGGTGGTCCCCTCTGCATCCTCACTAATTTTGGAACTCCTGTATGGTCACATCAAAGTTGCAGCCTCAGCCACAGCAACTCCTATGACTGGTCACAGGCAGGCTAGAAGGAACACAGCTAGTAAGGGAGCATTTACCACCCTTACAGCTATTGCACATCTGCTAGAGCCAAGCAAGCAGGCCAGATGAAGTATCTCCTTACTGCGATCGTGATCATGTGAACTTATGTCCCTTCAAATTCACTGAAAAAAAAAAAAAAAAGCTAAAATGCAACTCAAAGTTGTCACCATCATATATGTCCAAACCTAAATTCTTACTTCAAAAATTACCATGAGTTCTACTGTTTAAATCCCTAGAGGGTAATCAATATTTTTTATTAGCTTTTTACATGCTACTCTTCGATTTCAGGGGCTATTGCTGGTGATTTTGAACCACTGATGGGAAAAGAAATAACTATTTTGGAGAAGGTAAGTAATTTCTTGTATTTGAAATAGCAATGTTCTGGGAGTTTCACCATCTTGAAAGTGAGTGGCTGTGCAAACAGAACATGATAAATATAGAGATCTTTTGAAGAGCACTATATAAGAAAGTCCCTAATAAATGGTAAGCAAATACTTGGCTCTCAGTCATGTTCATGCTCTGAGTATCAAATCAATTTTGGTTACAGAACATTACAAATTATTCCTTTCTTCAGCTGGCTTAATGACAACAATAAAACTACATGTGATTCTTCTTTTTTTTTTCCATATCAGATTTTCACAAACTGTTTCTATTATTGTTTTTTTTTTTTTCTACAAAACTGTCTAGAGAATTTGAAACACAAAATTTCACTTCCATGCTATATGTTTTAAGGGAAGAAATGGTTAGCAACCTTTGAAATTACCCCTTCCAATACTGTAATGTCTTGGAAAATGGACTATTGAGCAACTGATCTACCTCCATTCTTTATTAAATTTTAAGTGAAAATTATCAGTGAACATTTTAATGGGAAAAAAAAAAAAGAAAAAAAGTTATTTTTGAAACCTGGGAAACAAAAATAACTGTAAAAAAAAAAAAAAGAGAACAGTAAGTTAATCAACTAAATTTAACAATTAGGTTTTTTTCTTCTGGCAGCTTCAGTAGAGGAAAAATTATACACCAGAAAATACGAGTACTATTTTGCCAACATTTAACTATATAGAATCATAGAATAGTTAGGGTTGGAAAGGACCTTAAGATGATCTAGTTCCAAGCCCCTGCCATGAGCAGGGACATCTCACACTAAACTATGTCACCCAAGGCTCTGTCCAACCTGGCCTTGAACACCATCAGGGATGGAGCATTCACAACTTCTTTGGGCAACCCACTCCAGTGCCTCACCATCCTCACTGTAAAGAATTTCTTCCTTAGATCTAACCTAAAGCTCCCCAGTTTAAGTTTAAAGCCATTACCCCTTGTCCTACCACTACAGTCCCTAATGAAGAGTCCCTCCCCAGCATCCTTACAGGCCCCCTTCAGGTACTGGAAGGCTGCTATGAGGTCTCCATGCAGCCTTCTCTTCTCCAGGCTGAACAGCCCCAACTTTCTCAGCCTGTCTTCATATGGGAGGTGCTCCAGCCCTCTTATCATCCTCATGGCCCTCCTCTGGACTTGCTCCGGCAGCTCCATGTCCTTTTTATGTTGAGGACACCAGAACTGGACACAATACTCCAAGAGAGGTCTCACGAGAGCAGAGTAGAGGGGCAGGATCACCTCCTTTGACCTGCTGGTCACGCTTCTTTTGATACAGCCCAGGATACGGTTGGCTTTCTGGGCTGCAAGCACACACTGCCTGCTCATGTCGAGTTTCTCATCACACCCCTATATCCTGATAATTTCCCTGATCATCTGAAATGACCCCATATTTTGGTTCATTGAACAAAACCTCTGTAGTTCAGGTTCCATAACATGTTTGGGCAACATACATTTGTACCCTATTCACCAAATTCTTCACACTGCATAAATCAGCAAACAAACATTTGAAAGCTGCAGAACACTAGAGAGTTACATGGGCAGTACTGAGTTGTACATGGGAAACAGGGGTCCTCAGAAATAACCCCTAATACCTGTAAGTCAGCAGGCACAAAAGGATTGGTTTAAAGGAAATGTTGCATGTCAGTTACTTTTCAAGGCCAAAAACTTGCCATAACTTACCCAGACATCACCAACGCAACACACACTCAATCAGTGGAAGATGCAGACTGTTTGGGGAAGAGCTTTTGCTCTGGCTGCTCAGCACTATTGCAGGGGAAGGGAGGTCATCTTGAGATTTCTCTGTTCTTCACAGCTTCCCACCCTGACTGCCACAATTGCATGAAGGAAACAAGAATACTCAGCTCTCCAATGTTACAACTTAGCATTCTGAGAAAAGGGTCCATACTACTAAAAGGAAAGCGTTTATGTCATTTGCACCACTTCTTGTGTCAGAACTTAATTCAGATCAGGTGCTTGTTCTGGTCACTATTAGGTCAAATTGGACCCCACATCAGAAATCTTTGATTGCTCTTTGTTAATCCTCCTATAAAAATGGCAATGTAAAGATTAGCAATAATTATTTTAATCCCATCACTGTGAATGATTCTGTTCAGCTGATCCTTAACAAAATTTAACATATAAAATAATCCACACCACAATTAATGTTAAAAATGATCAGTCAGAAAACAGGCAGACAGTGTATATTGCCTCACTAAACTTGACATTTCTTTGCTGAGATACAGTAGTCTAAACTTCCCTACAAGGTACTTCTCTTGAATACCTCTGCTAACAAATGTCTGCATTAAATTATTCTCCAGTACTAAAACTTCAACAAGATTTTGGTTTACACGTAAAATACAAAGGCCTCTAAATAGCTATAACCAATCTGATTTAGCTCATTTACGCTAATGAAAGACCTGAAATCAATACAGTTACCTGTGCTTCAAAAATCTTACACTGTTATCTGGAGCATTACAAGACCAGGTACTTTTTTTACAGATTTCTTAGATATTCAACCCTGAAGTCATGAATGCATCAGACTTAATTATTTAAAAAGAGAGTTAAAATATTGATAACCCCTTGGCTGCAGAAGATAGACCAAAACCATGAACTCTGAAGACTGCCCCAAAAGCTAGAGGGAAATTAAACTAATTGATTTTAATCAGAAATTTATAATTGTTACTGTTAGTTATAGACTGTGACTGCTGGAGCAATTGGGATACCACCCACCTAAGTGAGAAGGCATCCTCTCCCTCCTTAATGAAAAATGATGCCCCATGGCTGTGTCTAAACTTCAGATCAACTTCCTTTACTTACCCTGGCCTGGTTCCCAGGAATGCATCCTTGGTGTGCTCTAAGCAGACCTCATCCTTGCATAGATTTCCTTTAGAAGATAACCCAAGTGGTAGCTGAAGATGGATCATTGCAACCTGTGGTAAATCTGTTGGTCTGCATAATCAAGATATCAAGATTAAAGCCACACCACCAATTGTCTCTGCTGCAAAGTTTAGACAATATTTTATAAGTGACTGAGCAAAATTAATGGGGCCTGGATTCCTATGAACTTGTACTTGTGGTTGGATCCTGTAATGTCTAATGAAACCCAAAAGAACTCTGTAGTGTGTTCATGATTCCCAGACGTCTAATGCACCAGTTCACCTTGCAGCCACTTTGTCAGCATAGCTACTACCAACAACTCTTTCATCTTCCATACTTTCCTAAAGCTTGTGGACACTTCAATCCTTCAGAAATGCTACTCCTCTGGCAAATTTTGCTTAAGGTTCCCAAGAGTTAGGCCTTCATGAGGTTGTCCAGAAAGACAGATAAACATGATCAAAGACAGACACTATGATCCCATTAGACTCTTCCCTAGGAAATTGAGAGAAAAGACATAACGTGTTTCTGTCAAGTGGGTAGCTCTTGGTTTTAATGTAAAACATCTGCTGAATTAAACCTACTGTGATAAAATACAACTTATTTTGAAATGTGTGTCTGAGCACTGCAGTGCTTCTGTACTCAGGGATTTTAAGACACTGACAAGAATGAACTGTATTTTTTCCCAATCTATTTCGATTACACTTATATAATGGCAGAATAATGGCAAGATTAATCTATTTTATCATGATTAAAACTTGATTAACATATTAAATAGCCATTGTACACTAATTAACTCTGTTAAATGCAATGTCCAATACATTGTTCTACTTCTGTAGTCTTCTAATGAAAAAGGTACTATCACGAGTATGAGTACTTCTTTGCAAAGTGCTTTTAGGATCTAACAGAGTTTCACTCTGGACAGAATACCTAAAGGTATGATTTTGATATGTTACTAGGTAAGACTTTATTTTGAAAGAAATTTGCAGGTAAGTTACAATATAAACAGAAAAAATACATGATTTAGAAGAGAAATTCAAATATGCCCTATGAAATCTGAACTCTGTGAGGATACAAAATTTATATCTGTATTGTTTAGTAAGAACAGTGTGAAGATGAATTTTAGCTATCCTTCCAGTTCGATTAGATAAAGTGGCATTACAGTATTTTACAGCATGCACGGATGAAAAGCTATTGATAGCGATTTGTCACTATTTCACAACTATGGACAACTCTAGGCAAGGCTTTTAACTAGTATTTAAAAACTGCTGTGTCTACACCTTGCAGTGACTTTTTAGTCTACTGGAAGCACTATAAATGTCTAGTTTCCTCTGTCACGAGTCCTCACAGGAACTCAGAGATATGTAGCCTGAACTTCCTGTGTTGCAAACATCATCTCAAAATACAAAATGGAAGCAGCAGTCCCTATAAGCCAACCCATTTGTGCCAGGTTTTCAGCCTTAAATACAGCTAAGGGATTTTGTGCACAAAAACATATGGACAGAACTGAAATGACTAAAAAATGGATTTCTAAAATCTGCCTATTCATTTCACATAACACTTCAAATGTGCAATTGCTGATGACACAAAGCTCTCGAACCCAGACTCATCTTGTCTAATGGAGCACTTAGCTGAGGCACCTCCACTTTCTCAAAGGTGACTGAAGGGACTTGTGCACCTCTACATGCCAATTTAGAGGCTATGCATAAAAATAAAATGGCAGAAGCTTTTGCTGTGATAGAAAATAGTAATAGCTGCATATGCTGCATCCAGTACCAGGCGCAATTGTACTTCAAGAAGAGGTATGAATACCCTGTAATCTGACAAAAACATTGCAAGGCAGCAAGCAAACTTCAGCTTGGTATTATATAGCACCTTTCCAGATCACTGCACCCACACATGAGAGACTTCATGAAGAGCAAAAGCAAACAGTATGTTAGGCAGCTGCAAGCTCCTGGCCCTGAGGCACAAAGGGCCAGGAGCTGAGGGTGATAACATAGTTAGCAGGGCAGGGCTTCACCAGACAGGTGACATGTCCCATTATTTTTAAGCAAGACAAGCAGGGCAGGCCCAGGGTTGGTGGCCAGCTTCAACAAAGAGATCATCAGACAAGTTTAAGGTGACAAGGCAGGTCCAAAGTCAAGCCAGGAAGTCAATCCACGAGTCAGGACTGGGTCCAGTGGCAGTAGCTGGGATTAGACAAAGCACAGTGGTCACTGGGAAGGTCCATGGTGACAGGGCAAGCCCAAGGTCCAGCTAGGAAGTCAGTCCATGGGTCACAATCCAGATCAACGGGGCCCTTTACCAGGCATGAACAGGCATAGCTGTAGCTGAGCTGGGGACAGGCACACCTACAATATAGCTCGGGGAGAAAATAAAGATCCAGGTCTTAATTTAAAGAGAACTCCAGACCCCATGGGTAGAGGTTATGGCTAGAAACCCCATATAACAGAGGTCAGAGCCATTAAGAACTACTAGTGCACTGAGGTCCTTGACATAGTGCAAATGGGTCCTAGGCTATTTTGGGGTTTTTTTTGTAAAAGGACAGAATGTTATGCTTTTGAAGAAACACTTAAATGAACAAAGGGTGCTCCCAGGCTTAAAAAAAACAGGTGCACAGGGTATGATATCTCATGTACCCTTCTTATTCATTTGGCCTCGCCATAAAGACTGTACTTCACATGTTGGTAGAACAGCATCTCTGCCATTTGACAGATACCATACACCAGACATTGATGATTACACATCTACCAATCACGTTCACTGGCTGCCCGGAATCCTGTGTGCAAGACGTATAAAGGTGCCACACAGTAGATAGGTCACCCATGCCTTATAGCAGACTTCAAGAACACTCCTGCATCCCAACCAGCACCAGCAGAGCTCCTCCTCTATCATATCACGTAAGTACATCCAAGGGGAAGGTCTCCCTCTTGTCACAACATCACTCATTTCTGTACTCCCTGTGTGATCAGATATCTGCACCCTTTTCCTCCCTTCACGCAATCTAAGACAGGCTGTTGCACACACTAGGACTCCAGGATGCTGAGAGGTCTGCCTATGTGGGATGCAATTATGCTGAATATTTTCATACAGTTCAACTGAAATGTAAACGTCAGCAACAAGTGTCTTTGTCAGCTTTCCAAAGAATGAACAATATACTCATTCATGGACAAAAGGGATTGCTTCTGCACAAGATCTCTGCCTTCAGGCTTTAGGACAATGCCTTTTTAGTGGTCTCCATAAAAAACTTTGGTTTAAATTATGTTACTAGTTGGCAGAATTTTTTAATTAGCACACCAAACGACAACCTTAGTGCACAGGATATACAGTCATTGGGTTTTACTTTGAATGTCTTTTATTGTATAGAGTAAAAGAATCATCAAGAAAAGGAACTGGTTACTACAAAAGCATGATAACTACTTCAGTCCCTAGGTATAAACATACAGTAATTAATTAATGTAGCTCACATACATCAAGAAAAAGATACAGTATATATGATGAAGTCAGCATAATCCTTTTTTATAGTTTTATGAATGATCTAATGTTGTAACTTGCTCAAGTTACATCAGATTTACAGCAATACCTAAGCAGAGAGTAGAATTAGAACCTAAATGAAAGAGCTAATCCACATTAATGAAAAAAAGGCGATCATTTCCAGTAAACTTAAGAGACTTTGGTACTCATTGTGAAATAAAAATGCATCATGAGTTCCCACAGCCAGAGCTTGAATCAGAAAAACAAACTTATTCAGCAAGGGCCCTTAAAAATGAATTATGTATTCATGCCTATATAACTTTAGCATATGTTTACAACTAACCATTAGCTTTAATGCATCTCAGAATAGAAACAAATTCTGCTGAATTTAGGAATAAGTTAAAACAGCCAAACACTTTTTATCTTTGAATACTTTTTTAATGAAAAGCTTTATCATAATGGGCATTTTCAGAAATCATTAATTTATCTACTACTAGGGAAGCACTTTTAGATCTCTGATAAACCATTTCATGTGTAACTATTCCTTCCCATCCTTTGCATTTCCAGTACACAATTCTTGGTTATGGCTTCATCAGAATGTTTGTACATATATATGTGTCTGTGTGTGCGTATATATGCATGCATATTGTGTATGAATAAATTTGTTCTTGTCTGCAGCTGTAAAAGTTAAACTTCAGGAGAATTAAGTTCAGCTCATAAGTCTGAATGCATATCCTCAGTATCTGAGCTCCAAAACTGGAACAGACATTATAAACATCAGTCTCTTTTCAAGGCTTCATAATGCTTTTTTTTCTCCTTCTCTCTGTCTCTCTTTTTTTTTTTTTTTTTATTTTTAATTACACTTTTAAATTTACAGTCTGGAGAATAGGAATAGAAAAGAGGATATATTGAACTGAATTTAGAGACGAGCAGTTCATAAGAATTTTGAGTCCACAAACTCCCCATTTGGTAGCAGCATATGCTTCATGTTAAAGTGTGTGTTCGCCAGCTAGCTCCTCTATCCATAGGCTTAAACTGGAAGTCCATGGAAATAAGTTATTTGGTTCCTTGGAAACAAGTAAACTGAATCAATTTCTAATTATCTTTGGTCATGTTCCTTAAATTAAAAACAAAAGAAAACAAAAACCATTTATTATCCCATAACTGGGGTTTCAGTTGAAGAAAGGTCCATGCATTTATGATTTTGAACAACTGCATGTATTTCATATTCTCATCTGAAGACTTCCCCTGATGTTGTGTGTGTAGTTTTGTAGCACTGATTTCAGAATAAGCTTCTAAGCCAAGGTGTGATCAGTCATACAGGCAAGCTCACTGCACTTTCTTATATCTGAAATATCCCTGGAGGTTTTTACCATTTCTCAGTCTCATAGATGTTAATCTTTCTGGAGCTGAAATCCAAAATTACTGAACACGGAGTATCTCTCTCACTTCAAGTACACTACACAATAATCACAAGAAGAATCCTATAACCAAAACCAGAAGATGCATACAGAAACTAACCCACAGTCTACCAAGGTCAAGGCCCATCATAAAGTTAAATTATTTCAAGATCACAAGTTCATTCATTTCGTATGATTTTTCTCTCAAAATGTCTTCTTGGAGGAAGAGATCCCCAACAAACTATTCCATAATAACAGTAAAAATAATTTGAAATCTCAAACATATTCCATCTTAATATATTGTGTCAATATTTCTTTATATTGTTTTAGAAGTTGTAACAGCACAAAATTGATAAAAGAAAACTATATATAATAAAGCCAAATCAAAATCTTAACATGTCTGAATACAACCCAAAATGAAATCTTGATGCTTGAAAAAAACACCAAAAGGAGGAATTAGAACCTGCTTAGGCTGAAAGAACAAACTTTGACTAAAATGTCGATAAGTATTTTAACATATAACTTGTAAACTTACACCTCCCAAACACCCATGGAAACATCCCTCTAGTCCAAATTGACTTAAAGGTCTGTGACTCAAAGTATTTCTGCACCAACGAGGTTAAATCATTCACCTGAACTGAGTTGAAAAACATAGCCACCTGTGCAGATTGCCCAGTTCTGCTTTTCAAACTGCTTTTGTACTTGAACTAAATCATATCTTGCTCACACCACCACAGACAATAACTGAAAATGAAAAGAACCTTGGCGGGGAGGGACAGAGAGGGGAGACTGAGACACAGACACTTTATAGTCTTCAGTAAATGTTAATGGATTAATATTTAAAGTTAGGCTGACACTGCTGCTAAACCACAGGATTGGGATTCATATTTGGGTTTCATTGCTGCCTGTGTTATAGACATGAAATGTGATTTTAGACAAGCCACCAAAACCTCGGCTCAGTTAGATACTAACATACATATTGACAAGAGATAAATTAGATGCTTATGTTAGGCAGGTGCTTAAAGCACCTTGGTCAGTCGGGGCAAACCTTTCCCTGTCTCCAGTGCTACAGCATAGAATGGGAATAAAAGTATCCCATATACGTCTTTCATCTTTCGACTGCCCACATTTTCGGAGCAAGTGCCCTTATTTCCTTGTCCCCCACTTCCTTTGTACATCACCTGGCACAAAAAAGTTAGATTATTAGAAGGCCTGGAGACCTTTAAATAAAGTGATACAACAGTAAGCACTCGGCATACTCGGCACACACTGCATACATTCTATACCAGAACCATTTCTTAGTGTTAGCAACAACCTTTGTAAACCTTTTGTAAAAGACAACATGTCAGTGTACTCTCAGGGAATTTGGACAGTTTTCTAATTAATTTCTGAACATTTGTAGCACAAACCAAACATCAGCAAATTATGATTAGAGTACCTTGGAACACTTCCAACCTCATTTTCTTCTCCACTCCCTCTTCTTTTACTACAAGAGGCAGATACAGTTGAAATCTCTCAAAAAATATTTCTTTAAAGAACACTTGCAGAAATAGCCATTTTTTAATAAACCTTATTCGTTCATGCTTAGGGTTTGTCCTCAGCTGACCTTATTTCAGGTCAAGAAGTGACCCAAAAAAATGCAAGAAGCAGATACTCTGCACTTCCTTCCTAAGGATAGCATTAAAGCGCCTTGTATTCAGCAAGTCTCTCAAGAGCACTTACAAGATAGGGAGAGAGGAACACAAAGAAATTATTCATATACTCATTGCCTTTAGAATTTACAGCATTATACTTAAAAAAAGCACTTCACCACATAAAAAAAATCCATGCTACCCATAAAATTTTACACTCAAAGAAAACAAATCCAATAAGTAATGCAGAACTATTTCAGAATATCTAATCACATGGAGTCGCATCCTACTCAAGTCTGTCAAATTTTATTCAGGACTTAGGTCAAAGGTCTGAGTGAGAGTCTCATTCAAAGTCCACACCGTGCAGTTCACAGCATAGAAGCAAGATGTGTCCTTGCACAATGCTGCAGGAAGTAGGGCTAGTGTTGTCCTAGTGTGGGTCTGAAACATGACAGTTTTCTCAAACAACCCATACTATTTGCAGATTTGGGACCTAAAAAGAGGGCAGGCCCCTTCTGAAGAATTATCTCTTCTAATCTTCAGATAATATCATTAAGAAAAACAACACCAACACAAAACCCTTTTCTGGAATTGGTTGTGGTGGCTTCCTTCATAACATTCAGAGATGGTCTACACTGACATCCACAACAACATTAAGCACTGCAATACAAACCAGGAACTGAGGATGCCAAATCAACCACCCAACCATATCCACCTACACCACCACTAATTTGAATTCCACTTCTGTGTTAAACATTATGTTTACTATGATCTAGTGCTGTCTTCATAATACATCGTCTACACAGCAAACACAGCAATCAATGTCTTTCACTAGCTCAGTTACCAGTCTCCCAATATAGACCCTGTAAAAGTCATTACGGTAATGTAATTTCTAGTACTTACGTTTTCACTATAGCAAAATCTCACAGGGATCAGACCCACTTATGGTCTTAACTAAAACTAGCCATCTGACTTAATTAACATTTAGAATTCATCAAACCTTGCAGGGCTCATACTGGGCTCTGGGGCAGCTTGGCGGTGCTCACACTGGGATCCTGCTGGGTCTATGTATCTGGTAGCAGAGTTATTCCACCAGATGACACGCTTGGCATGAAAACAAAGGAAGAATGAAACTAAAAAAATCAGTTTCACAGTATCTCCGCATCATGCAGCAAACCACATATCACAGGGAGTACAAGGAGGACAGGAGGCAGAAATCCAGGAAGCAGCAGAATCCAACAGAAATGTACGTTGCCATTGTAAGTTTGCTCCATAAATTTTAACCCAACAACAGTTGTGCCTTTGTTAAACACCTTTCTGTATAATACAGGAAGTTCTGAATGTATTGTCCTTTCTCTACGTATATACATATTAATATTAGTAGCAGCATAAAGCTTTGTTTCTCTGAAGGTACCACAAACCATGGAAAAGAGACTTTGATTTGGGCCATCCAAAGTATCTAGATTTTTCAGGACTTCAGTTCCATGCTCAGGAGCAGAGCATTGAATACTCCAATGGACAGACTGCTGGTGTTGGCTGCTCCAGCAGGATCTGGGGCAGACCTATGCAACTATACCCTCATTTTGTTTTCATGATCTTTTCTTAGCGTATACTATGCAAGCCTGCTTTGCATTTCTTCTTTCATTGTACCCAAGTAGCACCCAAGCAGTACTCAAGTAACCACCAGAGGTACAGTATTTTTTAGATGAGTAATGGCTTGATTAATTAGACTTTATGAAGTTTTATTTTTCTGCTCTATGTGAAAATGCAAGTGAATGCATAAACCCTAATCATTAAGCTCTAACATGGGACTAAAGACATCAAAGATGTTTAAATACAGCAATATTGAAAAAAAGAAAGTGTCAGTTGTATAAATATACTTTCCCAACATGCAAAGGGCAGTATAAACGCAAACTTCAAACGTCTAAATGAGTTTCCCCCACAATTTGAATTCTTACCTTCCTGAAGCTTCAAGAATTATCTTGCACTTCGAGGTTCTCCATTCTTCAGGGAGTCCATTTAATTCTTCATATTCTCTTTTCTGTTTTAGAAAGAGAAGGACCATAAGTCCTATAGGTTGTCATGTTGTCAAGACACAAAGCCTGTACACTCTTTTTACTGTACACCAGTTGCTGCAGGCACTGAGAAGGGGAGGTGCAAGTGCATGAGAAAGACAAAAATACTGAATTCCAACACAGGTCTTTCCTCAGAGAATATTAATTTGCTATGGGACAAGCAACATATTTGGTGGCAGTGGAAATCTGACAACTCTATCTATCAATCCAACCAAGTTTATCATGAGGTTTAAGCATTTCTTAACTGTCAAACTAAAACATGAAGCTAGAAATAATAAACTACATTCTGAAGTATCTGCCAGAAAGCACACAGGGAAAAAAAAGATACAAAAGATGACTTCCAAAGCATAAATAATATTTTTGCAGTCATGCTTGCATCCTTATTCCTGAAACCAATTTAGAAAACAATTGGACAGGGCACCCTGGGAATAAAGAATCATTTGCCATTAGACTTTAATGTGTGATTACTTAGTAATGTAATTGAAAGCATGACTGTAGTACATTGCCAGCTTTCTATTGCCAGGAGATTACATCGTAAACGATACTGAGTATTTCAAATCATTTTTTTATTTCATATTTGTTGTGACAAGAAGTTTTGCTTAATATTTGAATTCATTTTTCTTTCTCAAATACTGCAGGATCAAGAGTTTTTGGGAAGGAGGGGTGGATGAGATAGATAGTTCTCAACATGTCGTATATCCTTATGTTAATCATGAAATAACTAATTGCCATGATTGCATTGGGAGATTTGTGGAAGTGGCCAGTGATGTCCGAATGTAGGCATATATATGTGACACAAAGATGTACTTAGCGCTCTATTTATGGTGCTGATGCTGTGAATCGGAGTAAAATCTGAGATCTATGTGCAACCAATGTCTATCATAGCAACTCCTTAGAGATGTGTTAAGCAATACCAATTTTAATCTCCTGAAGACCTGATCCAAGCCACAGGTACTCCATGAAGCTTCATGGTGTTTAAAGGCTAGGTACTCAACCTAGGTAGCCAGGCAAGGCTGGTTTTGAAGGAGCCATGCTTGTTCATACCCACTGAGAATCTAGACAACCACACAAAGAAGGCTGCACTGACACGGAGGTGCACGCTTTCACTTGTCTTCACAGGCTTTCCTTCCACAGCTGACACACCAAAAGTTCAGAAGACTTTACTGGAAAGGGGAGCTTGTCTCCCAGATCACCCAATACAGCTAAGTCACCCTGCTCTATGCGAGCCCTTCCTTCTCCCCATCCATCTGATTTGCACAAATTATTGTCAATAGAAAACAATGAAGGATTCAAGGTTTTTGTCTCACTTGGATTTTTGCCTGTGTAGACTGGAGGACAAACCATGCCCTGCTCATCCTTATTCAGAGAACCTATGCCACGCCACCCACTGGAGCCACACTCCCAAGAAACTTGCCCAGCCCAGCAGTCCCTCTATGCATCCACCATATACAAATCCTATCAATCAGGCAAATTCAGTAGAACTATGCTGCCACAGAACTACCATCAAGTGCTATATCATGCATATTTGACTGCTTGATGCCTTCAGAAACCCTAAAATATGCATTTCAAATTTTAAGGCCTGAGGTTCCTGGGATTTAAAAGCCATTCCGACCAGAGAATCCAGGAGGAAACTGTGAGGAATTGAAATTCACAGTGATTTCCTTTCCCTTGCAGCCCATTCTTACCCATTTTTCACCAACAAGCAGGGAATGAAGCCTGAGTAAGGATTCTGGCATTTGGCTCAGAGACTTTGTTTTGTCTTTATCCTATTTTACTGAATGTCAGATGACCACAGAGGCAGTACAGAACTCCAAGAACAGCAGTTGTTTCAAAATAGGATTTATTGTTCACAGTCAACTGTCTCTCTCTTCTGTCACACCACCAGTACTAGAGCCAGGAAGGAAAGAATAAAACAATACCTGCAAGGTGGCAAGGAGTCTTTCCTTTGGAGGCTGATTCTGGGCTAACTTTCCCTAAGACTGCATCTGAAAAGCCCCCCTTCAAGTACAACATGCAATTAATTTTTCAAGAGAAACTTTTTATTACAAGACTTCTTATAAAATTATTTGCTTCTCAGCTGCTTTTACATAGTTTCTTAAACTGTTTTCACAGTATTGAATGATCGGAACAAACCAGATTACTTCCTTCTAATTTGTCCTGGTGACCTACTGTATACATTAATAAAGGGATATTTTTTCTGCCTGTAGCTCTGTTTTCACTGTAGAAAGCTATGCCAGTTGCATTAAAATACTTTTAACCTATTCAGTTCATGATACTGGAAATACCAGAGCCTTCTGGGCTTTGTAATATAATAGCACCCCTTTATCACATTGAATGGTTTATTGGAACCAGCTTGTACAGATGATTTAGTTTACCAGAGCAAGGCCACTACTGCAGGGCTCCAATCTCTGCTTGGGGACTCTTCTGTAATTTTTAATGTTCCCAGTTTGGCCTGGGAGTGGGTTTGTTTTTCAGGGTGTTTGCTGGTTGAGATTTTTTGATTTGTTTTCTATGGGTTTTTTTTCTTTGCTCCCTTCTAACTATATTATTTTTTAATATAACTTCAGTTAATATTTGCATTCTTTGCCTCTTGATATATTCTTAACATGAGAGCTGGTCCAGATAACATGCATTTTATGAGCAGATGAGTCCATTCATTTTCATCAAAACCAGGGCTTAGTATTGTCCAACACGAGTCAGAAACATCTGCCAAATCTATTTATTGCATGTAGAAATACCATTATGAGAAATATTACTTGGACAAGTATCCCCATCATTCTACAGAAAAGGACAAGCTATGTCAGAGTTCTGAGACTGCACATGGACTGTGTCAGCTAATGAACGTGGTGACTTTATTTAGTAGCTAGCAAGAGTTAGATGCAGCTAGTGCTGCTCTTATGCTAAGTCTGTGAATTTTAACTTACTTTTTGCTGTAACAGAAGTAAATGACATACAACCACCCACTTGTCCCAAACAACAAGTTTTGGAGTGGTCAAGGAAATAGTTAGCCAAGATATACAAACAGCCTGTTGATCATCAAAAAGTGCAGAAGTGCCCAGAAGTGCCTGGAGCAAGCAGACTGTGAGCACCACCAATGGCAACAGTAACTCAGAAAACAAGAGCACAGTTTACGCAGGTTACTCAGCAGTGAGGTATTGTCTACCCAATCCACTAACTAGGGACACCAAGGAGTACCACTGTAAGCCAGAGTTCCCCAGTACTCTGCCAAATGCCTCTGAGGAGGAAACCCTCCATCCTCGCACCAGGACTGTCCCGCAAAGCCTCTGTGAACCCAGGAATTCCCATAGCCCTGCAGAAGGACCACAAATAGTACAGCTGGAACCACTACACTGAGCTGCCCAACCTTGCCCCCATGCCATGACCTCCCTCCCTCAGGATAGGGAGGTCATGTAGAGAGCCTCTACACCAATACACCCAGCTTCTCTCCTGGATCACAGCATCTCCCCCCAGAAATCCAGGCAAGTTCTGTAAACTGTAAAATTGCATGCATCTGTGATCAAAGTGTCTTGGTATCCAAATCCACTTAGCCTCTACACTGTCATTAAACCATGACACACTGGCAGAAAAAAAAGGACTCCTTATAGGGCATTTAATGGAGTCTCTACACATGATAATCTCTGGCTCATCTTATAATATGAATCTATCTGAGAATATTAACAATTCTCTCTGCTTACAGAGGAGTATTCAAAAACATGTCTCTACTTTCTACAGTTTATGATTACAGCTACATACAAAAACACTGTAAATGCATTACAAATCAAGATTTACTCTGAATATATAAAAAAACATCCAAGCAGTCTTTGTGTTACACTGGAAATTTTTCTTAAGTGAAAGACTTTCAGAAATACTAGCATAAGATTACATAGAATCATAGAATCATAGAATAGT